>NC_074681.1:1161699-1224199 GCF_029448725.1 Salvelinus fontinalis
CAACATGATAGTTTTAACCATGTTTTGTGGCTATTGTATTTGTTTGCATTTACTTGGGTTTACAAACATTGCATGTGACAAATATAATTTAATTTGACTAGATTTGATTTGAGTCATATAGTAACGAAAAAAGTGATAAACAAATCAAAATATATTTTATATGCGAGATTCTTCAAAGTAGCCACCCTTTGCCTTGATGACAACTTTGCACACTCATGGCATTCTCTCAACCAGCTTCATGAGGTAGTCACCTGGAATGCATTTCATAGTCACCTGGAATGCTTTGTTCAAAGTGAATTTGTGGAATTTCTTTCCTTCTTAATGTGTTTGAGCCGATCATTTGTGTTGTGACAAGGTAGGGGTGGTATACAGAAGATAGCCCTATTTGGTAAAATACCAAGTCCATTTTATGACAAGAACAACTCAAATAAGCAAAGAGAAACGACAGTCCATCATTACTTTAAGACATGAAGGTCAGTCAACCCGGAAAATTTCAAGCACTTTGAAAGTTTCTTCAAGTGCAGTCGCAAAACCATCAAGTGCTGTGATGAAACTGTATCTCATGAGGACCACCACAGCAAAAGGAAGACCCACAGTTACCTCTGCTGCAGAGGATAAGTTCATTAGAGTTAACTGCACCTGAAATAACATGTATGGAATCATGTAGTAACCAAAAAAGTGTTAAACAAATCTAAATATATTTTATATTTGAGATTCTTCAAAGTAACCACCCTTTGCCTCGATGACAGCTTTGCACACTTTTGGCATTCTCTCAACCAGCTTCGACGTTGTCTCGACGTTGTCACCTGGAATGCTTTTCTAACAATCTTGAAGGAGTTCCCACATATGCTGAGCACTTATTGGCTGCTTTTCCTTCACTCTGCGGTCCAACTCATCCCAAACCATCTCAATTGTGTTGAGGTCAGATGATTGTGGAGACCAAGTGATCTGATTCAGCACTCCATCACTCTCCTTCTTGGTCAAATAGCCCTTACACAGCCTGGAGGAGTGTAAGGTGTCCTTTAGTATGGTTTCTTTGACACAAAAGCAATAATGGCATTATAATGTTTACGTGTTTTAATGTGTACATATTACTCATCTCATATGTCTATACTTTATTCTATACTATTCTACAGTATCTTAGTATGTGCTGCTCTGACATTGCTCGTCCAAATATCTATATATTCTTAATTCTATTCCTTTACTTTAGATTTGTGTGTAATGTTAGATATTACTTGTTAGATATTACTGCACTGTTGGAGCTATAAATACAAGCATTTCGCTACACCGGCAATAACATCTGCTGAACACGTGTATGTGACCAATACAATTTGATTTGAATGAATATAAGTGTTGATATGACAGCAGTAAAAAATAGTACATTATTGTCAGCTCGTAATGTCGTTTTTTTTGCTTGAGATGTAGGGCCTGCTCTCTGTGATGACATTTTGTGCTGATAATCGGCCCGTAGCATTGTCTCCGGCTTTTTCTATCCAGGCGGTGCCGTCCCTTCCTCTCTCCTGTCTCACCGTTTCATTTGGTGGTGCTCAGTCCACACCGTTATGTATTTTTTGCTCTCAGGCCTCGGAGGTGAAGGTTCAGGGTGAGGCTTAGTCCTCGGAGGTGAAGGTTCAGGGGCTTAGTCCTCGGAGGTGAAGGTTCAGGATGAGGCTTAGTCCTCGGAGGTGAAGGTTCAGGGGCTTAGTCCTCGGAGGTGAAGGTTCAGGATGAGGCTTAGTCCTCGGAGGTGAAGGTTCAGGGGCTTAGTCCTCGGAGGTGAAGGTTCAGGATGAGGCTTAGTCCTTGGAGGTGAAGGTTCAGGATGAGGCTCAGAATCAGAAGAAGACGTCATGATTCATGTCTTCCATCTGAGTGGTTTTCCTTCATATCTTGTAGCAGCGCTAACACAGCGTGTGCATCCATTCGTCTTGGTCCTCTTGTCATTGTAAATTACACTGTGTACTCCAAGTAGGTCAGAGTAGACTGATACGACTGCTTGGATTTGGTGGACTGATAGAGGGTACATACCATTTGGAGATTATAATTAGAATATTCCAATACAAAAGAATGTTCCTCCTTGTTCTTCATTCACAAATAAAATCAAATGTTTATTGGTCACATACACATGTTTAGCAGATGTTACTGCGGGTGTAGCGCAATGCTTGTAATGGTTGATTACGTAATTATGTACAATTTGCATAAAAGGACAGAGGGGGGGGGGGCATGACTAAAATGGCGGAGTAGTAAAACAAACAAAATCATTCACAGTCCAAATGACGGCTTTAGCAATTTTAATGTGGGTTTTTATAGTAAAGGCATGTCATTTAGCTGTAAAAATGTATTCACTTTTAATGTGTCATAAGCACAACCAGTCATGATGTTTTCATCTGATCGTCAAACAAATCACTTTTTTTTTATAAGTAGGTTAACTTCGCACGTTTGTCCAAATATGTCCAGCATCCAAACAGTGCTCTGTGCACCCGCCTTTCCTTCAATTCACAAGTCGCTGGAGCTACTATCTCACCAGAGAAAGCATCCGAGCGAATGAAACAGCGCCCCCCTCTGTCTTACTATACGTAGCCCATGTGTCTGATGCTGTCTGGCCAAAAATGAGTATGACATGCCATACTATTTATGGCCAGACAGCATCAGATACATGGGCTATCCATACTGAGACAGAGGGGGCGCTGTTTTGCTTGCTCAGATGCTTTATCTGAGATTGACGCATCTTCCTGTCGGCTCGCATCTCGGTCAAATAAATTATCAATATTTACATATTTTATTTGGACACGCAACGATGTACGTTAGGGTCGGCCAGGCCGCCCCTAGGCTCACCCAAAGAACTGGCCCTGGCTAGCTAGCTGTAAACCTGGCTAGCTAGCTGTAAACCTGGCTAGCTAGCTGTAAACCTGTCTAGCTAACTGTAAACCTGTCTAGCTAGCTGTAAACCTGTCTAGCTAGCTGTAAACCTGGCTAGCTAGCTATAAACCTGGCTAGCTAGCTGTAAACCTGGCTAGCTAGCTATAAACCTGGCTAGCTAGCTGTAAACATGGCTAGCTAGCTATAAACCTGGCTAGCTAGCTGTAAACCTGGCTAGCTAGCTATAAACCTGGATAGCTAGCTGTAAACCTGGCTAGCTAGCTGTAAACCTGGCTAGCTAGCTATAAACCTGGCTAGCTAGCTATAAACCTGGCTAGCTAGCTGTAAAATAACTCACACAAACTGACTATATTGTGTCTGTGTGGTTGTTTTGCTCAGAGTATCTTCTACTGTTTTTCGTGTGATCATGGTGGCATGTCGTCTGACAGACAGGAAATACCACAAGAATGTCTGGATCTCTTTCTCAGATAAAATGTCTGACAAAGACATCAACTGGGTATCATCCACTGTCTGCCTGTAGGACTCATACTGTCTGCCTGTAGGACACATACTGTCTGCCTGTAGGACACATACTGTCTGCCTGTAGGACACATACTGTCTGCCTGTAGGACACATACTGTCTGCCTGTAGGACTCATACTGTCTGCCTGTAGGACTCATACTGTCTGCCTGTAGGACACATACTGTCTGCCTGTAGGACACATACTGTCTGCCTGTATTACACATACTGTCTGTCTGTAGGACTCATACTGTCTGCCTGTAGGACTCATACTGTCTGCCTGTAGGACTCATACTGTCTGCCTGTAGGACACATACTGTCTGCCTGTAGGACACATACTGTCTGTCTGTAGGACTCATACTGTCTGCCTGTAGGACACATACTGTCTGCCTGTATTACACATACTGTCTGCCTGTATTACACATACTGTCTGCCTGTAGGACTCATACTGTCTGCCTGTAGGACTCATACTGTCTGCCTGTAGGACTCATACTGTCTGCCTGTAGGACACATCTGTCTGCCTGTAGGGCACATACTGTCTGCCTGTAGGACACATACTGTCTGTCTGTAGGACTCATACTGTCTGCCTGTATGTCTGCCTGTAGGACTCATACTGTCTGCCTGTAGGACACATACTGTCTGCCTGTAGGACACATACTGTCTGCCTGTAGGACACATACTGTCTGCCTGTATGACACATACTGTCTGCCTGTAGGACACATACTGTCTGCCTGTAGGACTCATACTGTCTGCCTGTAGGACTCATACTGTCTGCCTGTAGGACTCATACTGTCTGTCTGTAGGACTCATACTGTCTGCCTGTATTACACATACTGTCTGCCTGTAGGACACATACTGTCTGTCTGTAGGATACATACTGTCTGCCTGTAGGACTCATACTGTCTGTCTGTAGGACACATACTGTCTGCCTGTAGGACACATACTGTCTGCCTGTAGGACACATACTGTCTGCCTGTAGGACTCATACTGTCTGCCTGTAGGACTCATACTGTCTGCCTGTAGGACTCATACTGTCTGTCTGTAGGACACATACTGTCTGCCTGTAGGACACATACTGTCTGCCTGTATGTCTGCCTGTAGGACTCATACTGTCTGCCTGTAGGACACATACTGTCTGCCTGTAGGACACGTACTGTCTGCCTGTATGTCTGCCTGTAGGACTCATACTGTCTGCCTGTAGGACACATACTGTCTGCCTGTAGGACACGTACTGTCTGCCTGTATTACACATACTGTCTGCCTGTAGGACTCATACTGTCTGCCTGTAGGACACGTACTGTCTGCCTGTAGGACACGTACTGTCTGCCTGTATTACACATACTGTCTGCCTGTATGTCTGCCTGTAGGACACATACTGTCTGTCTGTAGGACTCATACTGTCTGCCTGTAGGACTCATACTGTCTGCCTGTAGGACACATACTGTCTGTCTGTAGGACACATACTGTCTGTCTGTAGGACACATAATGTCTGTCTGTAGGACACATAATGTCTGCCTGTAGGACACATACTGTCTGCCTGTATTACACATACTGTCTGTCTGTAGGACACACACTGTCTGCCTGTAGGACACATACTGTCTGCCTGTATTACACATACTGTCTGCCTGTAGGACACATACTGTCTGTCTGTAGGACTCATACTGTCTGCCTGTAGGACTCATACTGTCTGTCTGTAGGACACATACTGTCTGTCTGTAAGGCACATACTGTCTGCCTGTAGGACACATACTGTCTGCCTGTAGGACTCATACTGTCTGCCTGTAGGACTCATACTGTCTGCCTGTAGGACTCATACTGTCTGCCTGTAGGACACATACTGTCTGCCTGTAGGACACATACTGTCTGCCTGTAGGACACATACTGTCTGCCTGTAGGACACATACTGTCTGCCTGTAGGACACATACTGTCTGCCTGTAGGACACATACTGTCTGCCTGTATTACTCATACTGTCTGCCTGTATGTCTGCCTGTATTACTCATACTGTCTGCCTGTATGTCTGCCTGTAGGACTCATACTGTCTGCCTGTAGGACACATACTGTCTGCCTGTAGGACACATACTGTCTGTCTGTAGGACACACACTGTATGTCTGTAGGACACATACTGTCTGCCTGTAGGACACACACTGTCTGTCTGTAGGACACATACTGTCTGCCTGTAGAACACATACTGTCTGCCTGTAGGACACATACTGTCTGCCTGTAGGACACATACTGTCTGTCTGTAGGACACATACTGTCTGCCTGTAGGGCACATACTGTCTGCCTGTAGGACACATACTGCTGGAGGAAAACTTGACTTAATGTATTTCAAATATTTAATGTATTCTATATTTTAAAGAAATACCTATAACAACCAACCAAGGTCATGGTGGATGTTTTGAGTGTGTGTAAGAGAGCGTGTTTTCAGTGTTTGAGAGTGTGTGTGAGAGCTAAGAGGTACCGGTATGTGTGCAGCGAGGCATGAATCAAGGACGGACCAGACATTGTAGAAGGCAGTCTCATCTCTGAATGGTCAGAGGTCAAAGAGGCAGTCTCATCTCTGAATGGTCAGAGGTCAAAGAGGCAGTCTCATCTCTGAATGGTCAGAGGGGCAGTCTCATCTCTGAATGGTCAGAGGGGCAGTCTCATCTCTGAATGGTCAAAGGTCAAAGAGGCGGTCTCATCTCTGAATGGTCAGAGGTCAAAGGGGCAGTCTCATCTCTGAATGGTCAAAGGGGCAGTCTCATCTCTGAATGGTCAAAGGGGCAGTCTCATCTCTGAATGGTCAGAGGTCAAAGAGGCGGTCTCATCTCTGAATGGTCAAAGGGGCGGTCTCATCTCTGAATGGTCAAATGGGCGGTCTCATCTCTGAATGGTCAGAGGTCAAAGGGGCGGTCTCATCTCTGAATGGTCAAAGGGGCGGTCTCATTGCTGAAGGTCAGAGGTCAAAGATGAGGGTTTAGAAAGAGAGATGGATGCATGTTAGAGTGGATTACTGAGGGGTTCCTAATGCTCTCTATCTATCTGTGTGTGTCGGTGTGTGTGCGTGTGTGTGTGTCGTGTGTGTGTCTGTGTCGGTGTGTCTGTGTGTGTGTCTGTGTCGGTGTGTGTGTGTGTGTCGGTGTGTCGGTGTGTACGTTACATTACATTACATTACAACCCGTTACATTACGTTACATTACATTACGTTATATTATGTTATATTACATTACATTACGTTATATTATGTTATATTACATTACATTACGATACAACCCATTACATTACATTACGTTACGTTACATTACGTTTCATTACATTACATTACATTACGTTATATTACATTACGTTATATTACATTACATTACAACCCATTATATTACATTACGTTACATTACGTTACGTTACTTTACCTTACCTTACGTTACGTTACATTACGGTACGTTATATTACATTACGTTATATTACGTTACATTACGTTAGATTACATTACGTTACGTTACATTACGTTACATTACGCTACATTACATTACGTTATATTACGTTACATTACATTACGTTACGTTACATTACATTACGTTATATTACATTACGTTACGTTACATTACGTTACATTACGCTACATTACATTACGTTATATTACGTTACATTACATTACGTTATATTACGTTACATTACATTACGTTATATTACGTTACATTACGTTACATTACATTACGTTATATTACATTACGTTACATTACATTACGTTATATTACATTACGTTACATTACAACCCATTATATTACATTACGTTACATTACATTACATTACAACCCATTATATTACATTACGTTACATTACGTTACATTACATTACCTTACCTTACCTTACCTTATGTTACGTTACATTACGTTATATTACGTTACATTACAACCCATTACATTACATTACGTTACATTACATTACGTTATATTACATTACATTACATTACGTTACATTACGTTACATTACGTTATATTACGTTACATTACGTTACATTACGTTACATTACGTTATATTACAACACATTACAACACATTACATTACATTACGTTACATTACGTTACATCACGTTACATTACGTTACATTACATTACGTTACAGTACGTTACGTTACATTACGTTACGTTACATTACGTTACGTTACATTACATTACGTTACGTTACGTTACAATACGTTACATTACATTACGTTACATTACGTTACGTTACGTTACGTTACGTTACATTACGTTACGTTACGTTACATTACATTACGTTACGTTACGTTACAATACATTACATTACGTTACGTTACGTTACGTTACAATACATTACATTACGTTACGTTACGTTACAACCCTTTAATAGGGATGTTGTGGGCAGACACATGTTTCCAGACAGCGATTCTCTTGGAAGTCAGAATGATGCTTATCAGGTCTGAAAGGCTTTGAACTCTCGTACACACACACGCGCACACACACACATACACACACACACACACACATACACATACACACACACACACACACACACACACACACACACCTACGCGCACACACACACCTACGCGCACACACACACACGCACGCACGCACGCACGCACGCGCACGCGCACGCACGCACGCACGCACACACACCTCACACCTCACACACACACACACACACACATACACACACACACATACACACATACACACATACACACATACACACACACACACACATACACACACACACATACACACATACACACATACACACATACACACATACACACACACACACACACACACTCATACTCACACTCACAAACACATTCACATCACAAACACAAACACAAACACATTCACACACTCACAAACACATTCACACACACACTCACAAACACATTCACACACAATCACACACACACACACACACACATACAGGTGGGGAACATCCAAATGGCAGGCATTAGTCTTGTTTCTTCTTCATCTCCTATTCAGTTTTTCTGCTGCCGTCATCCTGTACAGGAACTTGTGAGGGAACAGACGGATAGACAGGAAGGGCCAATGAAAAGCTCTTCTATTATGTCTCTGGGGAGAGTCAGGAAGTAAATGTCATGTAAATGTAAGGTGATTGGCTGGTGATGTGGTAGTGTGAAGGGTCAGAGTTTGGCCGTGTCGGTGTGTTGGACTAGATAAACACTGAGGCAGGTATGATACTCCTACTAACCACCTGTGTTTCTTTAATCTATTCTCCTCCTTTACACACGGGTCTTGTATATCTATACATCTCTAATTGTCTCTCTCTCCCCCCTCTCTCTCTCTCTTCATCTCCTCTCTCTCTCTCTTTTTATTGCTCTCTCCCCCCTCTCTCCCCCCTCTCTCCCCCCTCTCTCTCTCTCTCTCTTCATCTCCTTCTCTCTCTCTTTTTATTGCTCTCTCCCCCCTCTCTCCCCCCTCTCTCTCTCTCTTCATGTCCTTCTCTCTCTCTCTCTCTTTTTATTGCTCTCTCCCCCCTCTCTCTCTCTCTTCATGTCCGTCTCTCTCTCTCTCTCTTTTTATTGCTCTCTCCCCCCTCTCTCTCTCCCCTCTCTCTTCATCTCTGTCTCCGTCTCTCTCTCTCATCACGTGTGTTGCTGAGTGGTCTGACAATAGGAGAGGATTAGAAAGGCCAATCCACAGATGTAGACTGTGTTCTAGTACGTCTATATAATGATCTTTACCCAGGCTTACAATGGCTGTGTGGATGGGAGACTCAAGGTGTATGGTGTTGGGGTGTGTGTGTGTGAGTCTGTGAGTGAGTGTGTGTGTGTGTGTGTGTGTGTGTGTGTGTGTGTGTGTGTGTGTGTGTGTGTGTGTGTGTGTGTGTGTGTGTGTGTGTGTGTGATATGTATACACTGAGAATACCAAACAATCAGTTAAAACAAGAAGAAGCGGTTTCAGTGGACATGCAACCGCCAACGATGGACCGTTCAGGAGTGGAAAAATAGCACCTGGCCCGACGAATCCCACTTCCTGCTGCATCATGCTGAATGCAGTCTTCCTCATCCACCTCTTCCTCATCTTCCTCCGCCGTCTCCTCCTGCTCATTCCTCCGCCTCTTCCTCCTCATCCTGCTCGTTCCTCTTCCTTTTCCTCCTCTTCCTCCTCCCGCTTCCTCATCCTCCTCTTCCTCCCTCTTTGTCCTCATCCTGCTCGTTCCTCTTCCTTTTCCTCCTCTTCCTCCTCCCGCTTCCTCATCCTCCTCTTCCTCCCTCTTTGTCCTCATCCTGCTCATTCCTCTTCCTTTCCCCCTCTTCCTATAGAACCATATTCCCTTTATAGTGCACTCCTTTTGACCAGAGCCTATAGTGAATAGGGCACCAGGTATTACAGCAACAATACATCTGGACTGTTATATTGTAGAGGTTTGTTGTGGAATAAATGATATCCCTATATAACCACATCTACATGCTTCCTGAGACCACAGATCTCTCTAACCCCAACCCCCTCTCTCTTTCTCTCTCTCTCCCTCCCGCCATCTTCCTCCCACCATCTTCCTCCCGCCATCTCTCTAGCTCTCTCTCTCTCTCTAGCTCTCTCTCTCTCTCTCTCTCTCTCTCTCTCTCTCTCTCTCTCTCTCTCTCTCTCTCTCTCTCTCTCTCTCTCTCTCTCTCTCTCTCTCTCTCACACTGAATTGTACCATGAAAGTATTGTAGAAGTAATACGATCTGTCTCTCTCTCTCTCCTACACTGAATTGTACCATGACAGTATTGTAGAAGTAATACGATCTGTCCCTCTCTCCCTCAGGCTTACCAAGTTTCGTCAAGTCTCCTGAGGACCAGACGGGTATATCGGGTGGTGTAGCATCCTTCGTGTGCCAGGCCACAGGAGAGCCCAAACCCAGGATCACTTGGATGAAGAAGGGCAAGAAAGTCAGCTCCCAGCGCTTTGAGGTACGTATGGAGAATCACACATAGTACAGGGAGACAGGCAGGGAGACAGGCAGGGAGACAGGCAGGGAGACAGGCAGGGAGACAGGCAGGGAGACAGGCAGGGAGACAGGCAGGGAGACAGACAGGGAGACAGACAGGGAGACAGACAAGGAGACAGGCAGGGAGACAGGCAGGGAGACAGGCAGGGAGACAGACAGGGAGACAGACAGGGAGACAGACAGGGAGACAGACAAGGAGACAGGCAGGGAGACAGACAAGGAGACAGACAAGGAGACAGACAAGGAGACAGACAAGGAGACAGACAAGGAGACAGACAAGGAGACAGACAAGGAGACAGGCAGGGAGACAGGCAGGGAGACAGGCAGGGAGACAGGCAGGGAGACAGGCAGGGAGACAGGCAGGGAGACAGGCAGGGATACTAGCAGGGAGACATGGAGACAGGCAGACAGGGAGACAGACATACAGAAAGACAGGCATACAGAAAGACAGACAGGTAGACAGACAGGCAGAAAGACAGACAGGTAGACGGGGAGATAGGGATGGATACACACACACACACACACACACACACACACACACACACACACACACACACACACACACACACACACACACACAAACTCTTCTTTCATGTCCTTCTCTCACTCTATACAGCAGCTTCATCTACTGTATTTTCATCTATCATCTACCAGCCTTATCCTCCTTTTTCTCACACCACCATCTACCACATCCACCATCTCTACCATCCACCATCCACCATCCACCATCCACCATATCCACCATCTCTACCATCCACCATCTCCACCATCCACCATCTCCACCATCCACCATATCCACCATCTCTACCATCCACCATCTCCACCATCCACCATCCACCATATCCACCATCCACCATATCCACCATCTCTACCATCCACCATCTCCACCATCCACCATCCACCATATCCACCATCCACCATATCCACCATCTCTACCATCCACCATCCACCATATCCACCATCCACCATATCCACCATCTCCACCATCCACCATCTCCACCATCCATCATCTCCACCATCCACCATCTCCACCATCCACCATCTCCACCATCCACCATCTCCAGCATCCACCATCCACCAGCATCCACCATCCACCATCTCCACCATCCACCATCCATCACCATCCACCATCTCCACCATCCACCATCTCCAGCATCCACCATCCACCAGCATCCACCATCCACCATCTTCATCATCCACCACCATCCACCATCTCCACTACCCACCATCTCTACCATCCACCATCTCCACCATCTCCATAATCCACCATCTCCACATCGACCATTCACCATCTCCACCATCCACCATCTCTACCATCCACCATCTCCATCATCCACTATCCACCATCATCCACCATCTCCATCATCCACCATCTCCACCATCCATCATCTCCACCATCCATCATCTCCACCATCCACCATCTCCACCATCCACCATCTCTACCATCCACCATCTCCATCATCCACTATCCATCATCCACCATCTCCACCATCCATCATCTCCACCATCCACCATCTCTACCATCCACCATCTCCACCATCCACCATCTCTACCATCCACCATCTCCACCATCCACCATCTCTACCATCCACCATCTCCACCATCCACCATCTCTACCATCCACCATCTCTACCATCCACCATCTCTACCATCCACCATCTCCATCATCTCCACCATCCACCATCTCTACCATCCACCATCTCCATCATCCACCATCTCCACCATCCACCATCTCTACCATCCACCATCTCCACCATCCACCATCTCTACCATCCACCATCTCCACCATCCACCATCTCCACCATCCACCATCTCTACCATCCACCATCTCTACCATCCACCATCTCTACCATCCACCATCTCCACCATCTCCAAAATCCACCATCTCCACCATCTCCACCATCCACCATCTCGACCATCCACCATCTCTACCATCCACCATCTCTACCATCCACCATTTCTACCATCCACCATCTCCACCATCCACCATCTCCACCATCCACCATATCCACCATCTCCACCATCTCCACCATCCACCATTTCTACCATCCACCATCTCCACCATCCACCATCTCCATCATCCACCATCTCCACCATCCACCATCTCCACCATCCACCATCTCCACCATCCACCATCTCCACCATCCACCATTTCTACCATCCACCATCTCCACCATCCACCATCTCCATCATCCACCATCTCCACCATCCACCATCTCTACCATCCACCATCTCTACCATCCACCATTTCTACCATCCACCATCTCTACCATCCACCATCTCTACCATCCACCATCTCTACCATCCACCATCTCTACCATCCACCATTTCTACCATCCACCATCTCTACCATCTCTACCATCCACCATCTCTACCATCCACCATCTCTACCATCCACCATCTCCACCATCCACCATCTCTACCATCCACCATCTCTACCATCCACCATCTCCACCATCCACCATCTCCACCATCCACCATCTCCACCATCTCTACCATCCACCATCTCTACCATCCACCATCTCTACCATCCACCATCTCTACCATCTCTACCATCCACCATCTCTAACATCCACCATCTCTACCATCCACCATCTCTACCATCCACCATCTCTACCATCTCTACCATCCACCATCTCTACCATCCACCATCTCTACCATCCACCATCTCCACCATCCACCATCTCTACCATCCACCATCTCCACCATCCACCATCTCCACCATCCACCATCTCTACCATCTCTACCATCCACCATCTCTACCATCTCTACCATTCACCATCTCCACCATCCACCATCTCCACCATCCACCATCTCTAACATCCACCATCTCCACCATCCACCATCTCCACCATCCACCATCTCCACCATCTCCACCATCCACCATCTCCACCATCCACCATCTCTACCATCCACCATCTCTACCATCTCTACCATCTCTACCATCTCTACCATCCACCATCTCTACCATCTCTACCATCCACCATCTCTAACATCCACCATCTCTACCATCTCTACCATCCACCATCTCTACCATCCACCATCTCTACCATCCACCATCTCTACCATCCACCATCTCTACCATCCACCATCTCCACCATCCACCATCTCTACCATCCACCATCTCCACCATCCACCATCTCCACCATCCACCATCTCTACCATCTCTACCATCCACCATCTCTACCATCTCTACCATTCACCATCTCTACCATTCACCATCTCTACCATCCACCATCTCCACCATCCACCATCTCTAACATCCACCATCTCCACCATCCACCATCTCCACCATCTCCACCATCCACCATCCACCATCTCTACCATCTCTACCATCTCTACCATCTCTACCATCTCCACCATCCACCATCTCTACCATCTCTACCATCCACCATCTCTACCATCCACCATCTCCACCATCCACCATCTCCACCATCCACCATCTCTACCATCTCTACCATCCACCATCTCTACCATCCACCATTTCTACCATCCACCATCTCTACCATCCACCATCTCTACCATCCACCATCTCTACCATCCACCATCTCCACCATCCACCATCTCTACCATCCACCATTTCTACCATCCACCATCTCCACCATCCACCATCTCTACCATCCACCATCTCTACCATCTCCACCATCCACCATCTCTACCATCTCTACCATCCACCATCTCTACCATCCACCATTTCTACCATCCACCATCTCTACCATCCACCATCTCTACCATCCACCATCTCCACCATCCACCATCTCCACCATCCACCATTTCTACCATTCACCATCTCCACCATCCACCATCTCTACCATCCACCATCTCCACCATCCACCATCTCCACCATCCACCATCTCCACCATCCACCATCTCTACCATCTCTACCATCCACCATCTCTACCATTCACCATCTCCACCATCCACCATCTCCACCATCCACCATCTCCACCATCCACCATCTCTAACATCCACCATCTCCACCATCCACCATCTCCACCATCCACCATCTCCACCATCCACCATCTCTACCATCCACCATCTCTACCATCCACCATCTCCACCATCCACCATCTCTACCATCCACCATTTCTACCATCCACCATCTCCACCATCCACCATCTCTACCATCCACCATCTCTACCATCTCTACCATTCACCATCTCTACCATCCACCATCTCCACCATCCACCATCTCTAACATCCACCATCTCCACCATCCACCATCTCTACCATCCACCATCTCTACCATCCACCATCTCTACCATCCACCATCTCCACCATCTCTACCATCTCCACCATCCACCATCTCTACCATCTCCACCATCTCTACCATCCACCATCTCTACCATCTCTACCATCCACCATCTCTACCATCCACCATCTCTACCATCTCCACCATCCACCATCTCTACCATCCACCATCTCTACCATCTCCACCATCCACCATCTCTACCATCCACCATTTCTACCATCCACCATCTCCACCATCCACCATCTCTACCATCTCTACCATCCACCATCTCTACCATCTCTACCATCCACCATCTCTAACATCCACCATCTCCACCATCCACCATCTCTACCATCCACCATCTCTACCATCCACCATCTCTACCATCTCTACCATCCACCATTTCTACCATCCACCATCTCTAACATCCACCATCTCTAACATCCACCATCTCCACCATCCACCATCTCTACCATCCACCATCTCTACCATCCACCATCTCTACCATCTCTACCATCCACCATCTCTAACATCCACCATCTCTACCATCCACCATCTCTCCATCCACCATCTCTAACATCCACCATCTCCACCATCCACCATCTCTACCATCCACCATCTCTACCATCCACCATCTCTACCATCCACCATCTCCATCATCCACTATCCATCATCCACCATCTCCACCATCCATCATCTCCACCATCCACCATCTCTACCATCCACCATCTCCACCATCCACCATCTCTACCATCCACCATCTCCACCATCCACCATCTCTACCATCCACCATCTCTACCATCCACCATCTCTACCATCCACCATCTCTACCATCCACCATCTCTACCATCCACCATTTCTACCATCCACCATTTCTACCATCCACCATCTCTACCATCCACCATCTCTACCATCCACTATCTCTACCATCCACTATCTCTACCATCCACCATCTCTACCATCCACCATCTCTACCATCCACCATCTCCACCATCTCTACCATCCACCATCTCTACCATCCACCATCTCCACCATCTCTACCATCCACCATCTCTACCATCCACTATCTCTACCATCCACCATTTCTACCATCCACCATTTCTACCATCCACCATCTCCACCATCTCCACCATCCACCATTTCTACCATCCACCATCTCTACCATCCACCGTCTCTTGTTTTTTACCTCCTCCTCATCTATATCTCTTTCTCTCTCTCTCTCTCTCTCTCTCTCTCTCTGTCTCTCTCTCTCGCTCTCTCTCTCTCTCTCTCTCTCTGTCTCTCTAAACCTTTACCTCCATCTCTCTCTCTACCTCTCTCTCTCTCTTCCATTTAAGCCGTAAGGATGTGTAATATATACTAGTAAAGACACCCCCGTATCTCATGAAATGGATGTTTTTTTGTGTTTGATGTGTTTCCATCATTCTATTCCATCAATCAGCCTTTCCTCTGATTTAAAGTGACACCAGTCTCCGCTGACTAGAGCAGTTAAAACACACTATCTCATGCCTCCTGTGTGTGTGTCTCTGCCAGGTGATTGACTTTGATGATGGTTGTGGGTCTGTGCTGAGGATCCAGCCGCTGAGGACACACAGAGACGAGGCCATATACGAGTGTACTGCCGCCAACAGTGGTGGCGAGATCAACACTAGTGCCAAACTCACCGTGCTAGAAGGTAAGAGGTCTCCTAGTCTCTCTCTCTGTTCAGCTGTCTTTCTGTGTGTCTCAAAGCTTTCTCTCTCTCGCTTTCTGTCTCTCGCTCTCTCTCTGTCTCCCTCTTTCTCTCTCTCTCCCTCTCTCTCTCTCTCTCTCTCTCTCTCTCTCTCTCTCTCTCTCTCTCTCTCTCTCTCTCTCTCTCTCTCTCTCTCTCTCTCTCTCTCTCTCTCTCTCTCTCTCTCTCTCTCACTCTCTCTCTCTCTCTCTCTCTCTCTCTGTATTTCTCTCTCTCTCTCTCTCTCTCTCTCTCTCTGTATTTCTCTCTCTCTCTCTCTCTCTCTCTCTCTCTGTATTTCTCTCTCTCTCTCTCTCTCTCTCTCTCTGTATTTCTCTCTCTCTCTCTGTCTCTCTCTCTCTCTCTGTATTTCTCTCTCTCTCTCTGTCTCTCTCTCTCTCTCTGTCTCTCTGTATTTCTCTCTCTCTCTCTCTCTCTCTCTCTCTCTCTCTCTCTGTATTTCTCTCTCTCTCTCTCTCTCTCTGTATTTCTCTCTCTCTCTCTGTATTTCTCTCTCTCTCTATCTCTCTCTCTCTCTCTCTCTCTCTCTCTCTCTCTCTCTCTCTCTCTCTCTCTCTCTCTCTCTCTCTCTCTCTCTCTCTTTGTCTCTCTCTCTCTCTTTGTCTCTCTGTATTTCTCTCTCAATTCAAATCAAAGGGCTTTATTGGCATGAGAAGCATATGTTTACATTGCCAAAGTAAATGGAACAGACCATGAAAAGGGAAGATAAATTAACAGATACATATAGGTTGTATTTACAATGTTGTTTGTGATCCTCTGGTTGCCCTTTTCTCACGGCAACGGGTCACAAATGCTGCTGTGACGACACACTGCGGTATTTCGCCTAACACATATGGGAGTTTATCAATGTTTGATTTGTTTTCAAATTCTTTGTGGGTCTGTGTGATCTCTGTAATTCATACAGAAACATTTGTCAACCCAGGGGGCAATGTTATGCTTTGACTGCTGTGTCCTCATACAGACTGCCCAATATGGTTGACTGCTGTGTCCTCATACAGACTGCCCAAGGTGGTTGACTGCTGTGTCCTCATACAGACTGCCCAAGGTGGTTGACTGCTGTGTCCTCATACAGACTGCCCAATATGGTTGACTGCTGTGTCCTCATACAGACTGCCCAAGGTGTTTGACTGCTGTGTCCTCATACAGACTGCCCAAGGTGGTTGACTGCTGTGTCCTCATACAGACTGCCCAAGGTGGTTGACTGCTGTGTCCTCATACAGACTGCCCAATATGGTTGACTGCTGTTGTCCTCATACAGACTGCCCAAGGTGTTTGACTGCTGTGTCCTCATACAGACTGCCCAAGGTGGTTGACTGCTGTGTCCTCATACAGACTGCCCAAGGTGGTTGACTGCTGTGTCCTCATACAGACTGCCCAATATGGTTGACTGCTGTGTCCTCATAGACTGCCCAAGGTGGTTGACTGCTGTGTCCTCATACAGACTGCCCAAGGTGGTTGACTGCTGTGTCCTCATACAGACTGCCCAATATGGTTGACTGCTGTGTCCTCATACAGACTGCCCAATATGTTTGACTGCTGTGTCCTCATACAGACTGCCCAATATGGTTGACTGCTGTGTCCTCATACAGACTGCCCAATATGGTTGACTGCTGTGTCCTCATACAGACTGCCCAAGGTGGTTGACTGCTGTGTCCTCATACAGACTGCCCAAGATGGTTGACTGCTGTGTCCTCATACAGACTGCCCAAGATGGTTGACTGCTGTGTCCTCATACAGACTGCCCAAGGTGGTTGACTGCTGTGTCCTCATACAGACTGCCCAAGATGGTTGACTGCTGTGTCCTCATACAGACTGCCCAAGATGGTTGACTGCTGTGTCCTCATACAGACTGCCCAAGGTGGTTGACTGCTGTGTCCTCATACAGACTGCCCAAGGTGGTTGACTGCTGTGTCCTCATACAGACTGCCCAAGGTGTTTGACTGCTGTGTCCTCATACAGACTGCCCAAGGTGTTTGACTGCTGTGTCCTCATACAGACTGCCCAAGGTGGTTGACTGCTGTGTCCTCATACAGACTGACCAAGGTGGTTGACTGCTGTGTCCTCATACAGACTGCCCAAGGTGTTATTCTGCTGTGTCCTCATACAGACACCCCAAGGTGGTTGACTGCTGTGTCCTCATACAGACTGCCCAAGATGGTTGACTGCTGTGTCCTCATACAGACTGCCCAAGGTGGTTGACTGCTGTGTCCTCATACAGACACCCCAAGGTGTTAGACTGCTGTGTCCTCATACAGACTGCCCAAGATGGTTGACTGCTGTGTCCTCATACAGACTGCCCAAGATGGTTGACTGCTGTGTCCTCATACAGACTGCCCAAGGTGGTTGACTGCTGTGTCCTCATACAGACTGCCCAAGGTGTTAGACTGCTGTGTCCTCATACAGACTGCCCAAGATGGTTGACTGCTGTGTCCTCATACAGACTGCCCAAGGTGGTTGACTGCTGTGTCCTCATACAGACTGCCCAAGGTGGTATTCTGCTGTGTCCTCATACAGACTGGCCAAGGTGTTATTCTGCTGTGTCCTCATACAGACTGGCCAAGGTGGTTGACTGCTGTGTCCTCATACAGACTGCCCAAGGTGTTATTCTGCTGTGTCCTCATACAGACTGCCCAAGGTGTTATTCTGCTGTGTCCTCATACAGACTGCCCAAGGTGGTTGACTGCTGTGTCCTCATACAGACTGCCCAAGGTGGTTGACTGCTGTGTCCTCATACAGACTGCCCAAGGTGTTATTCTGCTGTGTCCTCATACAGACTGCCCAAGGTGGTTGACTGCTGTGTCCTCATACAGACTGCCCAAGGTGGTTGACTGCTGTGTCCTCATACAGACTGCCCAAGGTGGTTGACTGCTGTGTCCTCACACAGACTGCCCAAGGTGTTAGACTGCTGTGTCCTAGATAACAGTACAGCCGTTGCATGTTGTCTGTCCACCAAATGGAGGTTTGAACAGTCCGTTGTCCTGGGGTAATGGTTAAGATGTCCGTTGTCCTGGGGTAATGGTTAAGATGTCCGTTGTCCTGGGGTAATGGTTAAGATGTCCGTTGTCCTGGGGTAATGGTTAAGATGTCCGTTGTCCTGGGGTAATGGTTAAGATGTCCGTTGTCCTGGGGTAATGGTTAAGATGTCCGTTGTCCTGGGGTAATGGTTAAGATGTCCGTTGTCCTGGGGTAATGGTTAAGATGTCCGTTGTCCTGGGGTAATGGTTAAGATGTCCGTTGTCCTGGGGTAATGGTTAAGATGTCCGTTGTCCTGGGGTAATGGTTAAGATGTCCGTTGTCCTGGGGTAATGGTTAAGGTGTCCGTTGTCCTGGGGTAATGGTTAAGGTGTCCGTTGTCCTGGGGTAATGGTTAAGGTGTCCGTTGTCCTGGGGTAATGGTTAATATGTCCGTTGTCCTGGGGTAATGGTTAAGATGTCCGTTGTCCTGGGGTAATGGTTAATATGTCCGTTGTCCTGGGGTAATGGATAGGATGTCCGTTGTCCTGGGGTAATGGATACGGTGTCCGTTGTCCTGGGGTAATGGATACGGTGTCCGTTGTCCTGGGGTAATGGATACGGTGTCCGTTGTCCTGGGGTAATGGATACGGTGTCCGTTGTCCTGGGGTAATGGATACGGTGTCCGTTGTCCTGGGGTAATGGATACGGTGTCCGTTGTCCTGGGGTAATGGATACGGTGTCCGTTGTCCTGGGGTAATGGATACGGTGTCCGTTGTCCTGGGGTAATGGATACGGTGTCCGTTGTCCTGGGGTAATGGATACGGTGTCCGTTGTCCTGGGGTAATGGTTAAGATGAATGGAGCTATCTGAAGTCGGTTGTTTTCTGTCTACCTCCCTAGTCCCACCCTAAACCCTATTACAGTGCACTCGTTTTTTACCAGGGCCCATAGGAAATAGGTGTGTTCCCACACGAAAAAGGATCTATTTGATTTAAATATAGCTTCTTGTAAGCCAGCTCCATATCTCGTTTCTTGTCCGTCCCAGTCAGACATGTATTGGATGACATCATCGTGCGGTCTTGTCTGGCTGGAGGGTCTTTCATAGTGAAGAGAGAAGTGTTATTACTTTCCTTTGCACAATGGCAGAGATTTGTGTGTGTGTTTGTGTGTGTGTGTGTGTCTCTGTGTGTGTCTGTGTCTCTCTGTGTGTGTGGGTCTCTATGTGTCTGTGTGTGTGTGTGTGTGTGTCTCTGTGTGTCTGTGTGTGTGTGTGTGTTTGCGTGTGTGTGTGTCTCTGTGTGTGTGTGTGTGTTTGTCTCTGTGTGTCTGTGTGTGTGTGTGTGTGCGTGTGTGTGTGTGTGTGTGTGTGTGTGTGTGTGTGTGTGTGTGTGTGTGTGTGTGTGTGTGTGTGTGTGTGTGTGTGTTAATACTGGTAACGTGAGTCATGACATGAGCCAAACGTGAAACGTTGAGATGAATGAGGAAAAAACCTCTGAATCAGACATCTAGTAATTTAGTGTAAAAAGCAGACATGGCCTGTGATGGCACCATTCTCCCTATGGGCCCTGGTGTAAAGTAGTGCCCTATATAGGGTTTAGGGTGCTGTTTGGGACTGATGTCACTCATAAACAACATGTAGCCTACTGGTGTGTAAATCATGAATTCATGTGTGACCCCCAGTGGACTGTTAAATCAGGTCAATGAGTCTGACAGAGTTGTATCTGATCACGAATGTGTTTTTGTAATGATATAGAGGCTTCATTGAGGAAGTCTGCAGGTAGAGACGAGAGTTTAGAGGTTTAATGTAACAAAATAATCTATTCGTCCATCTCTCTCTCTCTCTCTCTCTCGCTCTCTCGCTCTCTCGCTCTCTCTCTCTCTCTCTCTCTCTCTCTCTTTGTCTCTCTCTCCCTCTCCCTCTCCCTCTCTCTCTCTCTCTCTCTCTCTCTCTCTCTCTTTGTCTCTCTCTCCCTCTCCCTCTCTCTCTCTCTCTCTCTCTCTCTCTCCCTCTCTCTCTCTCTCTCTCTCTCTCTCTCTCTCTCTCTCTCTCTCTCTCTCTCTGATATGCTAGATACACACACACCGGTTGTTCTGTAAGTCTGTAGTTGGTTGTTTGTAGCCTAGTGATCTGTCGAATTCACTTTAACTGAGCAGTGACTCTCTGAAAGGACTGCCTCTCTCTCTACCCTCTATTACCAGATGAATGTCCCACAGAATGGGATTGGATTGGCACAATAAGCGATTAATTATCCTGAATATTAAATAATCATAATTAGTTATTAATGAATATGCCTCTTTCTCTGCTGAGATAAAACCTTTAATTCACTAACACTTATAGCCACCTTTCATATTGGAATGTAACTGTTAGAGATTCCAGCCTTCTGGGGTTCTGGAGGAGGCAAAAGAAGCTTCGCTAGAAAAGCACGAGGCACCAGAGTGGCCTGCCTCCTACTCCTTCCTGTTTGATAATACTGGGTGTGGCATAGGGCTTTCTCCCAAATGGCACCCTATTCTCTATGTAGGCTCTGGTCAAGAGTAGTGCACTACATAGGGGATAGGGTGCAGTTTGGAACAAACATAGTGAGTCACGACGGGTAGTGTTGAAAGATCCAGGATGTAGAATTACGATTGGATTGGTTCAAAAGTGCCCACTCATCGACACGTCTCCTTCACAACGCTCTGTCCTTTCTGGAGGATTGTGGGAGGATTGTTGAAGGATTATTGGAGGATTGTTGAAGGATTGTTGGAGGAACGTTGAATGATTGTTGAAGGAATGTTGAAGGATTGTTGAAGGAACGTTGTTCCTCTCGTTACTTCGTGTCTCACGTCAGAGGGCGTAAATCCTCCGTCACGCTCCTAACCTGAACCCGATCTGTCTTGTAGGTCGTTGGAACTAATATTCAAATTTGAATATTGAGCATCTGCCATTCTGAAAATGTAAACATAGTTCCACATGTTTTATGTCACAGCGCTCTCGTACGACTCTCCATGAAATGAAATAGGAATAGAATAACTATATATTATTACAAACGTTGTGGTCGCCAGGCAGAGACCTGATCAGCTGTGTAGCCCCTGTAACTGTTGTACCAAGATATCTCTTCCGTCACGGACCAGAAAAAGCTTAGCCTGTTTAAATGTCCCTGAAGTTGTAGACGTGCAGTGCCACAGTTAAGAGAAGCTGACTGTTGTCAGAAATCAGTCTGTAGATCAGCATGTTTCTCCGTGATCGTATCATCGGGTCAGCTGAGCGCAGCAGCTGACTCGGGAAGGCTACTACTAATATTACTGCGTTGACCCGTAACGACGAACAGCTGCTTCATGAAAACTCTGAATAATGTTAGCATTGGGTGACGATGTCACCTAGGTAACCTTCTCTGGGTAATCTGTCATGGCAGTCTCAGCAGACGATGTCACCTAGGTAACCTTCTCTGGGTAATCTGTCATGGCAGTCTCAGCAGACGATGTCACCTAGGTAACCTTCTCTGGGTAATCTGTCATGGCAGTCTCAGCAGACGATGTCACCTAGGTAACCTTCTCTGGGTAATCTGTCATGGCAGTCTCAGCAGACGATGTCACCTAGGTAACCTTCTCTGGGTAATCTGTCATGGCAGTCTCAGCAGACGATGTCACCTAGGTAACCTTCTCTGGGTAATCTGTCATGGCAGTCTCAGCAGACGATGTCACCTAGGTAACCTTCTCTGGGTAATCTGTCATGGCAGTCTCAGCAGACGATGTCACCTAGGTAACCTTCTCTGGGTAATCTATGTCATGGCAGTCTCAGCAGACGATGTCACCTAGGTAACCTTCTCTAGGTAATCTACGTCATGGCAGTCTCAGCAGACAATGTCACCTAGGTAATCTTCTCAGTGTAATCTGTCATGGGAGTCTCAGCAGACGGTGTCACCTAGGTAACCTTCTCTAGGTAATCTGTCATGGCAGTCTCAGCAGACGATGTCACCTAGGTAACCTTCTCTGGGTAATCTGTCATGGCAGTCTCAGCAGACGATGTCACCTAGGTAACCTTCTCTGGGTAATCTGTCATGGCAGTCTCAGCAGACGATGTCACCTAGGTAACCTTCTCTGGGTAATCTATGTCATGGCAGTCTCAGCAGACGATGTCACCTAGGTAACCTTCTCTAGGTAATCTACGTCATGGCAGTCTCAGCAGACAATGTCACCTAGGTAATCTTCTGAGTGTAATCTGTCATGGGAGTCTCAGCAGACGGTGTCACCTAGGTAACCTTCTCTAGGTAATCTGTCATGGCAGTCTCAGCAGACGATGTCACCTAGGTAACCTTCTCTGGGTAATCTGTCATGGCAGTCTCAGCAGACGATGCCACCTAGGTAACCTTCTCTAGGTAATCTGTCATGGCAGTCTCAGCAGACGATGTCACCTAGTTAACCTTCTCTGGGTAATCTGTCATGGCAGTCTCAGCAGACGATGCCACCTAGGTAACCTTCTCTAGGTAATCTGTCATGGCAGTCTCAGCAGACGATGTCACCTAGGTAACCTTCTCTGGGTAATCTGTCATGGCAGTCTCAGCAGACGATGTCACCTAGGTAACCTCTGGGTAATCTGTCATGGCAGTCTCAGCAGACGATGCCACCTAGGTAACCTTCTCTAGGTAATCTATGTCATGGCAGTCTCAGCAGACGATGTCACCTAGGTAACCTTCTCTAGGTAATCTATGTCATGGCAGTCTCAGCAGACGATGTCACCTAGGTAACCTTCTCTGGGTAATCTGTCATGGCAATCTCAGCAGACGATGTCACCTAGGTAACCTTCTCTGGGTAATCTGTCATGGCAGTCTCAGCAGACGATGCCACCTAGGTAACCTTCTCTAGGTAATCTATGTCATGGCAGTCTCAGCAGACGATGTCACCTAGGTAACCTTCTCTAGGTAATCTATGTCATGGCAGTCTCAGCAGACGATGTCACCTAGGTAACCTTCTCTGGGTAATCTGTCATGGCAGTCTCAGCAGACGATGTCACCTAGGTAACCTTCTCTAGGTAATCTATGTCATGGCAGTCTCAGCAGACGATGTCACCTAGGTAACCTTCTCTGGGTAATCTGTCATGGCAGTCTCAGCAGACGATGTCACCTAGGTAACCTTCTCTGGGTAATCTGTCATGGCAGTCTCAGCAGACGATGTCACCTAGGTAACCTTCTCTGGGTAATCTGTCATGGCAGTCTCAGCAGACGATGTCACCTAGGTAACCTTCTCTGGGTAATCTGTCATGGCAGTCACAGCAGACGATGTCACCTAGGTAACCTTCTCTAGGTAATCTGTCATGGCAGTCTCAGCAGACGATGTCACCTAGGTAACCTTCTCTGGGTAATCTGTCATGGCAGTCTCAGAAGACGATGTCACCTAGGTAACCTTCTCTGGGTAATCTATGTCATGGCAGACTACTTTTGATCTATCCCATTAGCATTCGATACGAGACATGATATACGAGATACGAGACATGAGATACGAGACACGAGATACGAGACACGAGATACGAGACATGAGACATGAGACACGATATACGAGACATGAGACACGAGATACCAGACATGAGACATGAGATACGAGATACGAGACACGAGACATCAGATACGAGCCAGATTAGTGCAGTTAGAATCAATGTGCTGATGTAAGACTGCTAGTTACTGGACTCTCCTGTCATAGTCATCCTGAATAGAACTCCTCACATTGTGTTTGAACTCTTGTACCAGTCTCATTTCATACTTCTAATTCCTAGAAACAGACGATTTTTCCTTCGAAAGGTCAGCCACGACATATGTGAGGAATGAAATGAAATGAAAAGGTGTCTAAGCAGGACAACAAAACAAGCGCCTCACCGAAATGACCTTTCAGCCGATACTGAATTACAGACTGTGACCATAATAATCTATTGTGTTCTGTCCCTGTTATTGACCTGGTGTTCAGTACAGGGTCGTGTTCATTAGGCATCAAACACAAGAAAACAAACTGAAACAGAGAAGGAATACCTGGATTTATCCCCTCAAAAATATGTTTATTTTTTTGAAAATGTTTTCCGTTTGCATGCCCAAATGAACTTGACCCTGGTTCTCTCTCTCTGACACGTAAACAGCCAGGTAATTACTGCAAACACAATGACAACACTGATTGGCCATCACCTGTTGTAAAACATAAATCTAGAAGAATCCTTCCTGTGTATTCAGTAAACAGATTAGGGTGCCAGCGGTTTGGAAAATACCTGTTTATTTGTTGGCGTTGTGTATTACGGTCCCCGGCTGTTTGTTGACTGCCACACACACACACACACACACACACACACACACACACACACACACACACACACACACACACACACACACACACACACACACACACACACACGCAGACACACACACGCAGACACACACGCAGACACACACGCAGACAGACAGACAGAGGCAGAAATGACTGCGACACAATGTGAGTGTAATAAATATCAGAAAATTCCGGGCGTGGAGGATCGTGTACAGACAGACAACATCCTGACTGGATCAACAGGCTTGAAATCTCATTACACACACTCATTACACACTCATTGCACACACACTCATTACACACACACACACACACACACACACACACACACACACACACACACACACACACACACACACACACACACACACACACACACACACACACACATACACACACACATACACACACACACATACACACACACACATACACACACACACACACACACACACACATACACACACACACACACACACACATACACACACACACACACAATCTTATTATACTTCCCTTATCTTCCCTCTCTCCTTTACAAACCATTCACAACAAGCAGCAATGGTTTGTTGTATGTCTGGTGTCTGGTCTCTGGTGTCTGGTCTCTGGTGTCTGGTCTCTGGTGTCTGGTCTCTGGTCTGGTCTCTGGTGTCTTCTCTGGTGTCTTCTCTGGTGTCTTCTCTGGTGTCTGGTGTCTGGTCTCTGGTCTGGTCTCTGGTGTCTGGTCTCTGGTGTCTGGTCTCTGGTGTCTGGTCTCTGGTCTGGTCTCTGGTCTCTGGTGTCTGGTCTCTGGTCTCTGGTCTCTGGTCTGGTCTCTGGTGTCTGGTGTCTGGTCTGGTGTCTGGTCTCTGGACTCTGGTATCTGGTCTCTGGTCTCTGGTCTTGGCTCATTCTCAACCCTGCACATTTGCGTTTCTTTGGTTAGGAGTTTGAGTTTAGGGTAGAGGAGAGGAGAAGAAGTAAGAGGAGAGGAGGAGAGAGGTGAGGAGAGAAGGGGAGTGGAGGAGAGGAGGAGAGGAGAGGGGCGAGGAGGAGGGGAGGGAGTTTAGAGGAGAGGTGAGGAGAGGAGAGAGTTTAGAGGAGAGGTGAGGAGAGGAGAGAGTTTGGAGGAGAGGTGAGGAGAGGAGAGGGGCGAGGAGGGGGGGAGGGAGTTTAGAGGAGAGGAGAGGAGAGAGTTTAGAGGAGAGGTGAGGAGAGGGGCGAGGAGGAGAGGAGGGAGTTTAGAGGAGAGAGTTTAGAGGAGAGGTGAGGAGAGGAGAGAGTTTAGAGGAGAGGAGTGAAGGGGAGGAGAGGAGAGGAGGAGAGGAGAGGGGCGAGGAGGAGGGGAGGGAGTTTAGAGGAGAGGTGAGGAGAGAGTTTAGAGGAGAGGTGAGGAGAGGAGAGAGTTTAGAGGAGAAGTGAGGAGAGGAGAGAGTTTAGAGGAGAGGTGAGGAGAGAGTTTAGAGGAGAGGTGAGGAGAGGAGAGAGTTTAGAGGAGAAGTGAGGAGAGGAGAGAGTTTAGAGGAGAAGTGAGGAGAGGAGAGAGTTTAGAGGAGAGGTGAGGAGAGAGTTTAGAGGAGAGGTGAGGAGAGGAGAGAGTTTAGAGGAGAAGTGAGGAGAGGAGAGAGTTTAGAGGAGAGGTGAGGAGAGAGTTTAGAGGAGAGGTGAGGAGAGGAGAGAGTTTAGAGGAGAGGTGAGGAGAGGAGAGAGTTTAGAGGAGAAGTGAGGAGAGGAGAGAGTTTAGAGGAGAGGTGAGGAGAGAGTTTAGAGGAGAGGTGAGGAGAGAGTTTAGAGGAGAGGTGAGGAGAGGAGAGAGTTTGGAGGAGAGGTGAGGAGAGGAGAGGGGCGAGGAGGGGGGGAGGGAGTTTAGAGGAGAGGAGAGAGTTTAGAGGAGAGGTGAGGAGAGGAGAGGTGAGGAGAGGAGAGAGTTTAGAGTAGAGGTGAGGAGAGAGTTTAGAGGAGAGGTGAGGAGGGGAGAGAGTTTAGAGGAGAGGTGAGGAGAGAGTTTAGAGGAGAGGAGAGAGTTTAGAGGAGAGGAGAGAGTTTAGAGGAGAGGAGTGAAGGGGAGGGGAGGAGAGGAGAGGAGGAGAGGAGAGGGGCGAGGAGGAGAGGAGGGAGTTTAGAGGAGAGGTGAGGAGAGAGTTTAGAGGAGAGGTGAGGAGAGGAGAGAGTTTAGAGGAGAGGAGTGAAGGGGAGGAGAGGAGAGGAGGAGTGGAGAGGGGCGAGGAGGAGGGGAGGGAGTTTAGAGGAGAGGTGAGGAGAGAGTTTAGAGGAGAGGAGAGGAGAGAGTTTAGAGGAGAAGTGAGGAGAGGAGAGAGTTTAGAGGAGAGGTGAGGAGAGGAGAAGGGCAAGGAGGAGAGGTGAGGAGAGGAGAGGTGAGGAGAGGAGAGAGTTTAGAGGAGAGGAGAGAGTTTAGAGGAGAGGTGAGGAGAGGAGAGAGTTTAGAGGAGAGGAGTGAAGGGGAGGAGAGGAGAGGGGCGAGGAGGAGGGGAGGGAGTTTAGAGGAGAGGTGAGGAGAGGAGAGAGTTTAGAGGAGAAGTGAGGAGAGGAGAGAGTTTAGAGGAGAAACCATCCTGTTCCTAGAGATATTTGGCCTTTGAGGAAAACTGTGTTTTTGGCAGTGTAAAGGAAAAACACACACACACACACACACCTCTCCTCCCCCACAGTGTGTCTGAGGCTAGTCTGACGGTCCATGTCACAAGTTTAATTTCTCCCACCATCTGCTGGCTGGAAGCCCGGCGTCATAGATCATAACCATCCTGACAGATACCAACTGCATCTGTCCATCCAGCCTCTCTCCTCTCTCAAGGACTCACACAATATGGCAGGCATGGAGGAGTCTCATCTCCACTCTCTCTCTTGTCTCTTGTCTCTTTCTCTCTCTCTCTTGTCTCTTTCTCTCTCTCTCTCTCTCTCTCTCTCTCTGTCTCTCTCTCTCTCTGTCTCTCGCTCTCTGTCTTTGTGTCTCTATTTCTTTCTGTTATTCTGTCTGTCTATCTCTCTTTCTTTCTTTTTCTCCCTGTTTCTCTCTCTGTCTGTCTCTCTCTTTCTTTCTCTCTGCCTGTCCTCTCCTCTCCAGGCTAACCGTATATCTGATCTCTGGGGTGTGTGTGTGTTGTAAATGTTGATCATGGTTTTGGCTTCAGGGAGGACTAAGCCAATGAGGTGGGAGAGGTACAGGTGGAAAACAGAGAGAAGGAGAGGTAGAAGACAGAGGAGAGAGAGGGAAAGAACATAGAGAGAGAGGGAGAGACATAGACAAGGATATCCCTACCGGCCAAACCCTCCCTAACCCGGACGACACTAGGCCAATTGTGCGTCGCCCCATGGACCTCCCGGGCGCGAACCCAGAGTCTCTGGTGGCACTGCGATGCAGTGCCCTAGACCACTGTGCCACCCGGGAGGCCCGATGTTAACATTTTCAACAGTAGGAAACGTTTGAAATTTGATGGGTTGAAGCAGCGAGTATAACCAGTGTTTTTATGGTGTGGATTGTATTTTCTTAGGTGTTTTATCATTCCTCAGGTGTTTTATCATTACTCAGGTGTTTTATCAGGTGTTTTATCATTACTCAGGTGTTTTATCATCACTCAGGTGTTTTATCATTACTCAGGTGTTTTATCATTACTCAGGTGTTTTATCATTACTCAGGTGTTTTATCATTACTCAGATGTTTTATCATTACTCAGGTGTTTTATCATTACTCAGATGTTTTATCATTACTCAGGTGTTTTATCATTACTCAGGTGTTTTATCATTACTCAGATGTTTTATCATTACTCAGATGTTTTATCATTACTCAGATGTTTTATCATTACTCAGGTGTTTTATCATTACTCAGGTGTTTTATCATTACTCAGGTGTTTTATCATTACTCAGATGTTTTATCATTACTCAGGTGTTTTATCATTACTCAGATGTTTTATCATTACTCAGATGTTTTATCATTACTCAGGTGTTTTATCATTACTCAGGTGTTTTATCATTACTCAGGTGTTTTATCATTACTCAGATGTTTTATCATTACTCAGGTGTTTTATCATTACTCAGGTGTTTTATCAGGTGTTTTATCAGGTGTTTTATCATTACTCAGATGTTTTATCATTACGCAGGTGTTTTATCATTACTCAGGTGTTTTATCAGGTGTTTTATCAGGTGTTTTATCAGGTGTTTTATCATTACTCAGGTGTTTTATCATTACGCAGGTGTTTTATCATTACTCAGGTGTTTTATCAGGTGTTTTATCATTACTCAGGTGTTTTATCATTACTCAGGTGTTTTATCATTACTCAGGTGTTTTATCAGGTGTTTTATCATTACTCAGGTGTTTTATCATTACTCAGGTGTTTTATCATTACGCAGGTGTTTTATCATTACTCAGGTGTTTTATCATTACTCAGGTGTTTATCAGGTGTTTTATCATTACTCAGGTGTTTTATCATTACTCAGGTGTTTTATCATTACTCAGGTGTTTTATCAGGTGTTTTATCATTACTCAGGTGTTTTATCATTACTCAGGTGTTTTATCATTACTCAGGTGTTTTATCATTACGCAGGTGTTTTATCATTACTCAGGTGTTTTATCATTACTCAGGTGTTTTATCATTACTCAGGTGTTTTATCATTACTCAGGTGTTTTATCATTACGCAGGTGTTTTATCAGGTGATTTATCATTACTCAGGTGTTTTATCATTACTCAGGTGTTTTATCATTACTCAGGTGTTTTATCATTACTCAGGTGTTTTATCATTACTCAGGTGTTTTATCATTACTCAGGTGTTTTATCATTACTCAGGTGTTTTATCATTACTCAGGTGTTTTATCATTACTCAGGTGTTTTATCAGGTGTTTTATCAGGTGTTTTATCATTACTCAGGTGTTTTATCATTACGCAGGTGTTTTATCAGGTGTTTTATCAGGTGTTTTATCATTACGCAGGTGTTTTATCAGGTGTTTTATCAGGTGTTTTATCAGGTGTTTTATCAGGTGTTTTATCAGGTGTTTTATCATTACTCAGGTGTTTTATCATTACGCAGGTGTTTTATCATTACGCAGGTGTTTTATCATTACTCAGGTGATGTATCATTACTCAGGTGATTTATCAGGTGTTTTATCAGGTGTTTTATCATTACTCCGGTGATTTATCATTACTCAGGTGTTTTATCATTACTCAGGTGTTTTATCATTACTCAGGTGTTTTATCATTACTCAGGTGTTTTATCAGGTGTTTTATCAGGTGTTTTATCAGGTGTTTTATCAGGTGTTTTATCAGGTGTTTTATCAGGTGTTTTATCAGGTGTTTTATCAGGTGTTTTATCATTACTCAGGTGTTTTATCATTACTCAGGTGTTTTATCAGGTGTTTTATCATTACTCAGGTGTTTTATCAGGTGTTTTATCATTACTCAGGTGTTTTATCATTACTCAGGTGTTTTATCATTACGCAGGTGTTTTATCATTACGCAGGTGTTTTATCAGGTGTTTTATCAGGTGTTTTATCAGGTGTTTTATCAGGTGTTTTATCAGGTGTTTTATCATTACTCAGGTGTTTTATCAGGTGTTTTATCAGGTGTTTTATCATTACTCAGGTGTTTTATCAGGTGTTTTATCAGGTGTTTTATCATTACTCAGGTGTTTTATCATTACGCAGGTGTTTTATCATTACGCAGGTGTTTTATCATTACGCAGGTGTTTTATCAGGTGTTTTATCAGGTGTTTTATCATTACTCAGGTGTTTTATCAGGTGTTTTATCAGGTGTTTTATCATTACTCAGGTGTTTTATCAGGTGTTTTATCATTACGCAGGTGTTTTATCAGGTGTTTTATCATTACTCAGGTGTTTTATCATTACTCAGGTGTTTTATCAGGTGTTTTATCATTACTCAGGTGTTTTATCAGGTGTTTTATCAGGTGTTTTATCATTACTCAGGTGTTTTTTCAGGTGTTTTATCATTCCTCAGGTGTTTTATCATTACTCAGGTGTTTTATCAGGTGTTTTATCATTACTCAGGTGTTTTATCAGGTGTTTTATCAGGTGTTTTATCAGGTGTTTTATCAGGTGTTTTATCATTACTCAGATGTTTTATCAGGTGTTTTATCAGGTGTTTTATCAGGTGTTTTATCAGGTGTTTTATCATTACTCAGGTGTTTTATCAGGTGTTTTATCAGGTGTTTTATCAGGTGTTTTATCAGGTGTTTTATCAGGTGTTTTATCAGGTGTTTTATCAGGTGTTTTATCAGGTGTTTTATCATTACTCAGGTGTTTTATCAGGTGTTTTATCAGGTGTTTTATCATTACTCAGGTGTTTTATCAGGTGTTTTATCAGGTGTTTTATCATTACTCAGGTGTTTTATCATTACGCAGGTGTTTTATCAGGTGTTTTATCATTACTCAGGTGTTTTATCAGGTGTTTTATCAGGTGTTTTATCAGGTGTTTTATCAGGTGTTTTATCATTACTCAGATGTTTTATCAGGTGTTTTATCAGGTGTTTTATCAGGTGTTTTATCAGGTGTTTTATCATTACTCAGGTGTTTTATCAGGTGTTTTATCAGGTGTTTTATCAGGTGTTTTATCAGGTGTTTTATCAGGTGTTTTATCAGGTGTTTTATCATTACTCAGGTGTTTTATCATTACTCAGGTGTTTTATCATTACTCAGGTGTTTTATCATTACTCAGGTGTTTTATCAGGTGTTTTATCATTACTCGGGTGTTTTATCATTACTCAGGTGTTTTATCAGGTGTTTTATCAGGTGTTTTATCAGGTGTTTTATCATTACTCAGATGTTTTATCAGGTGTTTTATCAGGTGTTTTATCAGGTGTTTTATCAGGTGTTTTATCATTACTCAGGTGTTTTATCAGGTGTTTTATCAGGTGTTTTATCAGGTGTTTTATCAGGTGTTTTATCAGGTGTTTTATCAGGTGTTTTATCATTACTCAGGTGTTTTATCAGGTGTTTTATCAGGTGTTTTATCAGGTGTTTTATCAGGTGTTTTATCAGGTGTTTTATCAGGTGTTTTATCAGGTGTTTTATCAGGTGTTTTATCAGGTGTTTTATCATTACTCAGGTGTTTTATCATTACTCAGGTGTTTTATCAGGTGTTTTATCAGGTGTTTTATCAGGTGTTTTATCAGGTGTTTTATCAGGTGTTTTATCAGGTGTTTTATCATTACTCAGGTGTTTTATCATTACTCAGGTGTTTGATCATTACTCAGGTGTTTTATCATTACGCAGGTGTTTTATCAGGTGTTTTATCAGGTGTTTTATCAGGTGTTTTATCATTACTCAGGTGTTTTATCAGGTGTTTTATCAGGTGTTTTATCAGGTGTTTTATCAGGTGTTTTATCAGGTGTTTTATCAGGTGTTTTATCAGGTGTTTTATCAGGTGTTTTATCATTACTCAGGTGTTTTATCATTACTCAGGTGTTTTATCAGGTGTTTTATCAGGTGTTTTATCAGGTGTTTTATCAGGTGTTTTATCAGGTGTTTTATCAGGTGTTTTATCATTACTCAGGTGTTTTATCATTACGCAGGTGTTTTATCATTACGCAGGTGTTTTATCATTACGCAGGTGTTTTATCATTACGCAGGTGTTTTATCATTACTCAGGTGTTTTATCATTACGCAGGTGTTTTATCAGGTGTTTTATCAGGTGTTTTATCATTACTCAGGTGTTTTATCATTACTCAGGTGTTTTATCAGGTGTTTTATCATTACGCAGGTGATTTATCATTACGCAGGTGTTTTATCATTACTCAGGTGATTTATCATTACGCAGGTGTTTTATCAGGTGTTTTATCATTACGCAGGTGTTTTATCAGGTGTTTTATCATTACTCAGGTGATTTATCAGGTGTTTTATCATTACGCAGGTGTTTTATCAGGTGTTTTATCATTACGCAGGTGATTTATCAGGTGGTTTATCAGGTGTTTTATCAGGTGTTTTATCAGGTGTTTTATCAGGTGTTTTATCATTACGCAGGTGTTTTATCATTACTCAGGTGTTTTATCAGGTGTTTTATCATTACGCAGGTGTTTTATCATTACGCAGGTGTTTTATCATTACGCAGGTGTTTTATCAGGTGTTTTATCAGGTGTTTTATCAGGTGTTTTATCATTACGCAGGTGTTTTATCAGGTGTTTTATCATTACGCAGGTGTTTTATCAGGTGTTTTATCATTACTCAGGTGTTTTATCATTACGCAGGTGTTTTATCATTACGCAGGTGTTTTATCAGGTGTTTTATCATTACGCAGGTGTTTTATCAGGTGTTTTATCAGGTGTTTTATCATTACTCAGGTGTTTTATCATTACTCAGGTGTTTTATCATTACTCAGGTGTTTTATCATTACTCAGGTGTTTTATCGGGTGTTTTATCATTACGCAGGTGTTTTATCGGGTGATTTATCATTACTCAGGTGATTTATCATTACGCAGGTGTTTTATCAGGTGTTTTATCAGGTGTTTTATCAGGTGTTTTATCAGGTGTTTTATCAGGTGTTTTATCAGGTGTTTTATCAGGTGTTTTATCATTACTCAGGTGTTTTATCATTACTCAGGTGATTTATCATTACGCAGGTGTTTTATCATTACTCAGGTGATTTATCATTACTCAGGTGTTTTATCATTACTCAGGTGATTTATCAGGTGTTTTATCATTACGCAGGTGTTTTATCATTACTCAGGTGTTTTATCATTACTCAGGTGATTTATCAGGTGTTTTATCATTACTCAGGTGATGTATCATTACTCAGGTGATTTATCAGGTGTTTTATCAGGTGTTTTATCATTACTCCGGTGATTTATCATTACTCAGGTGTTTTATCATTACTCCGGTGATTTATCATTACTCAGGTGTTTTATCATTACTCAGGTGATTTATCATTACTCAGGTGATTTATCATTACTCAGGTGATTTATCAGGTGTTTTATCATTACTCAGGTGATGTATCATTACTCAGGTGATTTATCAGGTGTTTTATCAGGTGTTTTATCATTACTCCGGTGATTTATCATTACTCAGGTGTTTTATCATTACTCCGGTGATTTATCATTACTCAGGTGTTTTATCATTACGCAGGTGTTTTATCAGGTGTTTTATCAGGTGTTTTATCAGGTGTTTTATCATTACTCAGGTGATTTGTCATTACTCAGGTGATTTATCATTACTCAGGTGATTTATCAGGTGTTTTATCATTACTCAGGTGTTTTATCATTACTCAGGTGATTTATCATTACTCAGGTGATTTATCAGGTGTTTTATCATTACTCAGGTGTTTTATCATTACTCAGGTGATATATCATTACTCAGGTGTTTTATCATTACTCAGGTGTTTTATCATTACTCAGGTGTTTTATCAGGTGTTTTATCATTACGCAGGTGTTTTATCAGGTGTTTTATCATTACTCAGGTGTTTTATCAGGTGTTTTATCATTACTCAGGTGTTTTATCAGGTGTTTTATCATTACGCAGGTGTTTTATCATTACTCAGGTGTTTTATCATTACTCAGGTGATTTATCATTACGCAGGTGTTTTATCATTACGCAGGTGTTTTATCATTACTCAGGTGTTTTATCATTACTCAGGTGTTTTATCATTACTCAGGTGTTTTATCATTACGCAGGTGTTTTATCATTACTCAGGTGTTTTATCATTACTCAGGTGTTTTATCATTACTCAGGTGTTTTATCATTACTCAGGTGTTTTATCATTACGCAGGTGTTTTATCAGGTGTTTTATCATTACGCAGGTGTTTTATCAGGTGTTTTATCAGGTGTTTTATCATTACTCAGGTGTTTTATCATTACTCAGGTGTTTTATCATTACTCAGGTGTTTTATCATTACTCAGGTGTTTTATCATTACTCAGGTGTTTTATCATTACTCAGGTGTTTTATCATTACGCAGGTGTTTTATCAGGTGTTTTATCATTACGCAGGTGTTTTATCAGGTGTTTTATCAGGTGTTTTATCATTACTCAGGTGATTTATCAGGTGTTTTATCATTCCTCAGGTGATTTATCAGGTGTTTTATCATTACGCAGGTGATTTATCAGGTGTTTTATCAGGTGATTTATCAGGTGTTTTATCATTACGCAGGTGATTTATCAGGTGTTTTATCATTACGCAGGTGATTTATCAGGTGTTTTATCAGGTGTTTTATCATTACTCAGGTGTTTTATCATTACTCAGGTGATATATCATTACTCAGGTGATTTATCAGGTGTTTTATCATTCCTCAGGTGATTTACCAGGTGTTTTATCATTACTCAGGTGTTTTATCATTCCTCAGGTGATTTATCAGGTGTTTTATCATTACTCAGTATTGAAACCAAACCATATGATTTGAATGAAAAGTATTATAATGAGCATGAAAAGGTGAATGTAAGAAGTGCTCATCGTTTCAGAAAGGCTACATGTCATATTAAACAGCATATAAACTCTCTAAATAGGTCAGGAACCAGACAGGGCGACTAAGAATGAACATAAATTAATTATTTAGGTTATATTATTTCAATTATTTCAAGGCTATAGCCTACAAAGAAACACATTGTCAAACAGTTGAGAGTGTGACACAATAGTCTGATAGAGACAAAAACATTTCATTATATTCAATCATTATAGTATTGATTTCACATATAGGCTGTGCCTTACTTACAATTAAATACAAATTAAACAAACAATTATTTTACTAGGTTTGTTAGAATTGATTATTAGAAACAGGAGTTTGGCCGGTCTATGTTGCACTGTGCCAGGGGATGGTCTGGTTAATATAGCACTGTGTCATGCCAGGGGATGGTCTGGTTAATATAGCACTGTGCCAGGGGATGGTCTGGTTAATATAGCACTGTGCCAGGGGATGGTCTGGTTAATATAGCACTGTGCCAGGAGATGGTCTGGTTAATATAGCACTGTGTCATGCCAGGGGATGGTCTGGTTAATATAGCACTGTGTCATGCCAGGGGATGGTCTGGTTAATATAGCACTGTGTCATGCCAAGGGATGGTCTGGTTAATATAGCACTGTGTCATGCCAGGGGATGGTCTGGTTAATATAGCACTGTGTCATGCCAGGGGATGGTCTGGTTAATATAGCACTGTGCCAGGGGATGGTCTGGTTAATATAGCACTGTGCCATGCCAGGGGATGGTCTGGTTAATATAGCACTGTGTCATGCCAGGGGATGGTCTGGTTAATATAGCACTGTGCCATGCCAGGGGATGGTCTGGTTAATATAGCACTGTGCCATGCCAGGGGATGGTCTGGTTAATATAGCACTGTGCCAGGGGATGGTCTGGTTAATATAGCACTGTGCCAGGGGATGGTCTGGTTAATATAGCACTGTGCCATGCCAGGGGATGGTCTGGTTAATATAGCACTGTGCCAGGGGATGGTCTGGTTAATATAGCACTGTGCCATGCCAGGGGATGGTCTGGTTAATATAGCACTGTGCCAGGGGATGGTCTGGTTAATATAGCACTGTGCCAGGGGATGGTCTGGTTAATATAGCACTGTGCCAGGGGATGGTCTGGTTAATATAGCACTGTGCCATGCCAGGGGATGGTCTGGTTAATATAGCACTGTGCCATGCCAGGGGATGGTCTGGTTAATATAGCACTGTGCCATGCCAGGGGATGGTCTGGTTAATATAGCACTGTGCCAGGGGATGGTCTGGTTAATATAGCACTGTGTCATGCCAGGGGATGGTCTGGTTAATATAGCACTGTGCCATGCCAGGGGATGGTCTGGTTAATATATCACTGTGCCATGCCAGGGGATGGTCTGGTTAATATATCACTGTGCCATGCCAGGGGATGGTCTGGTTAATGTATCACTGTGCCATGCCAGGGGATGGTCTGGTTAATGTATCACTGTGCCATGCCAGGGGATGGTCTGGTTAATGTATCACTGTGCCATGCCAGGGGATGGTTGAGGAGCCCAGCAGTGGATAATATCCTGTCCTCACTTACAGAGCCACTGGGGATGCTAAACACCCTTTTGGCCACTCCTGCCAGGCTGGGCAGAGATTCAGAATTATTTTAACATTTTCTATAGGTAGGTCTAAAGGTTTTTAGGCAAAATAATCCAATCGAAACGGAAAGCTCCTTGAATGTGGGAATATACCAGGTCAATTGGGCCGAAACCATCCATGGTATATTGTATAGATAATAGAACAAACATGAACAAAACTTTTAAGAGATCTGATTTTTAGTTTATAAATACTTTGCTACAATGACACACTTAGTTATCTACCCACCTCGTTCCTGTCTTTTAGCACGTAGTAAGTACGCCGTCATGCTTTCGGGACACGTTGTCTACATCACCACACTCCCTCTCTTTAGTAGTGGACACTACATCACCACACTCCCTCTCTTCTTTAGTAGTGGACACTACATCACCACACTCCATCTCTTCTTTAGTAGTGGACACTACATCACCACACTCCCTCTCTTCTTTAGTAGTGGACACTACATCACCACACTCTCGCTCTTCTTTAGTAGTGGACACTACATCACCACACTCCCTCTCTTCTTTAGTAGTGGACACTACATCACCACTCCATCACCACTCCATCTCTTCTTTAGTAGTGGACACTACATCACCACACTCCCTCTCTTCTTTAGTAGTGGACACTACATCACCACACTCCCTCTCTTCTTTAGTAGTGGACACTACATCACCACACTCCCTCTCTTCTTTAGTAGTGGACACTACACCACCACACTCCCTCTCTTCTTTAGTAGTGGACACTACATCACCACACTCCCTCTCTTCTTTAGTAGTGGACACTACATCACCCCACTCCCTCTCTTTAGTAGTGGACACTACATCACCACACTCCCTCTCTTCTTTAGTAATGGACACTACATCACCGCACTCCCTCTCTTCTTTAGTTGTGGACACTACATCACCCCACTCCCTCTCTTCTTTAGTAGTGGACACTACATCACCACACTCCCTCTCTTTAGTAGTGGACACTACATCACCACACTCCCTCTCTTCTTTAGTAGTGGACACTACATCACCACACTCCCTCTCTTCTTTAGTAGTGGACACTACATCACCACACTCCCTCTCTTTAGTAGTGGACACTACATCACCACACTCCCTCTCTTCTTTAGTAGTGGACACTACATCACCACACTCCCTCTCTTCTTTAGTTGTGGACACTACATCACCACACTCCCTCTCTTCTTTAGTAGTGGACACTACATCACCACACTCCCTCTCTTCTTTAGTTGTGGACACTACATCACCACACTCCCTCTCTTCTTTAGTAGTGGACACTACATCACCACACTCCCTCTCTTCTTTAGTTGTGGACACTACATCACCACACTCCCTCTCTTCTTTAGAAGTGGACACTACATCACCACACTCCCTCTCTTCTTTAGTAGTGGACACTACATCACCGCACTCCCTCTCTTCTTTAGTAGTGGACACTACATCACCACACTCATTCTCTCTAGTAGTGGACACTACATCACCGCACTCCCTCTCTTCTTTAGTAGTGGACACTACATCACCGCACTCCCTCTCTTCTTTAGTAGTGGACACTACATCACCCCACTCCCTCTCTTCTTTAGTAGTGGACACTACATCACCGCACTCCCTCTCTTCTTTAGTAGTGGACACTACATCACCACACTCTCTCTCTTCTTTAGTAGTGGACACTACATCACCACACTCCCTCTCTTCTTTAGTAGTGGACACTACATCACCACACTCCCTCTCTTCTTTAGTAGTGGACACTACATCACCGTACTCCCTCTCTTCTTTAGTAGTGGACACTACATCGCCGCACTCCCTCTCTTCTTTAGTAGTGGACACTACATCACCACACTCCCTCTCTTGCTCTTGGTCCTCGTCTTTATAAGTCACCTTGATTTAACACCTGTGTGTTTTATCACTTTCTTTATGGAAATATTTTGTGAACTCCATGACAGTAGCTAAAGCAAGGGGCTACAAATGCATGCTGGGCCGTGCACGCCCTGAGCTAGTGAAGTGAGCGCTATTGGAGCGGGCGAGAAGGCCGAAACTCCAGCCTTTGGGAATCTAGTGCCGTGTTCCAGTCAAATTGGGAACGCTCCGCTCCCGACTCCAGCTTCGCTCACATACTCTGATACGTACAGTAGCTATGTAATAAGGCATCATTGCAGACATATGACTTCAGTGGTTGATGACCCCCATGTCAGGACCTAGTTTAGATTCTAGGATGTTGACAGTTCCTATGTTTCTGATGTATTCTATTAATAATCATGATGCTCCTTCACCTTTATAATCACTGTAGATAAAACTCCACCCATCCAGTTATCTGCTACCTTCACCCTGGTCTACTTCCTGATTTCAGAGCTCCGGCTCTGTGACGTGTCTGTGACGTGTCTGTGATGTCTCTGTGATGTCTCCCTGATGTCTCTCTGATGTCTCTGTAATGTCTCCCTGATGTCTCCCTGATGTCTCCCTGATGTCTCTGTAATGTCTCCCTGATGTCTCTCTGATGTCTCTCTGATGTCTCCCTGATGTCTCTCTGATGTCTCTGTAATGTCTCCCTGATGTCTCCCTGATGTCTCCCTGATGTCTCTGTAATGTCTCCCTGATGTCTCTCTGATGTCTCTCTGATGTCTCCCTGATGTCTCTCTGATGTCTCTGTAATGTCTCCCTGATGTCTCTGTGATGTCTCCCTGATGTCTATCTGATGTCTCTGTAATGTCTCCCTGATGTCTCTGTATTGTCTCCCTGATGTCTCCCTGATGTCTCTGTAATGTCTCCCTGATCTCTCCCTGATGTCTCCCTGATGTCTCTGTAATGTCTCTGTAATGTCTCCCTGATGTCTCTCTGATGTCTCTGTAATGTCTCTCTGATGTTTCTGTAATGTCTCTCTGATGTCTCTGTAATGTCTCTCTGATGTCTCTGTAATGTCTCTCTGATGTCTCTGTAATGTCTCTCTGATGTCTCTGTAATGTCTCTCTGATGTCTCTGTAATGTCTCTCTGATGTCTCTGTAATGTCTCTCTGATGTCTCTGTAATGTCTCCCTGATGTCTCTCTGATGTCTCTGTGATGTCTCCCTGATGTCTCCCTGATGTCTCTGTAATGTCTCCCTGATGTCTCTGTAATGTCTCTGTAATGTCTCCCTGATGTCTCTGTAATGTCTCTGTAATGTCTCTCTGATGTCTCTGTAATGTCTCTCTGATGTCTCTGTAATGTCTCTCTGATGTCTCTGTAATGTCTCTCTGATGTCTCTGTAATGTCTCTCTGATGTCTCTGTAATGTCTCTCTGATGTCTCTGTAATGTCTCTCTGATGTCTCTGTAATGTCTCTCTGATGTCTCTGTAATGTCTCTCTGATGTCTCTGTAATGTCTCTCTGATGTCTCTGTAATGTCTCTCTGATGTCTCTGTAATGTCTCCCTGATGTCTCTCTGATGTCTCTGTGATGTCTCCCTGATGTCTCCCTGATGTCTCTGTAATGTCTCCCTGATGTCTCTGTAATGTCTCTGTAATGTCTCCCTGATGTCTCTGTAATGTCTCTGTAATGTCTCCCTGATGTCTCCCTGATGTCTCCGTAATGTCTCCCTGATGTCTCCCTGATGTCTCTCTGATGTCTCTGTAATGTCTCCCTGATGTCTCCCTGATGTCTCTGTAATGTCTCCCTGATGTCTCTGTAATGTCTCTGTAATGTCTCTGTAATGTCTCCCTGATGTCTCTGTAATGTCTCCCTGATGTCTCTCTGATGTCTCCCTGATGTCTCTTTGCATTCTCCCATCCTCCTATATAATTACAGTTATAACACAGACAGAGGGAGAGACATTGGTTGTGTGGATACGTGTATTAGAGGCCTATCAACCCACACACACACACACACACACACACACACACACACACACACACACACACACACACACACACACACACACACACACACACACACACAGAGACACCACACACAGAGACACCACACACCCACACACCCACACACAGAGACACCACACGCACACATCCACACACAGAGACACCACACGCACACATCCACACACAGAGACACCACACACACACCTACACACACACACACACACACACACACACACACACACACACACACACACACACACACACACACACACAGAGACACCACACACACACACACACACACACACACACACACACACACACACACACACACACACACACACACACACACACACACACACACGGAGACAGTTAATTAACCCACACTGACACACCCCAATAGATCCACCCTACTGTCTCTCACTCCGTCTCTCTAGCTCTATCTCTTTCTTTCCCTCTCTCTCTCTTTCCCTCTCTATCTCTCTCTCCCCGTCTCTCTCTCTCTCCCTCTCTCTCTCTCTCTCTCTCTCCGTCTCTCTCTACGTCTCTGTGGTGTGTTATGTTCCATCTGTATTCCTGTGCTGTGTTGAAGCACCTGAAATAATAGCATCGTTCTCATCAGTATGTTACGATACAGAAATGTACTGTTGAGTCCAGCCAGACCAATTACTTTAGGCTTGCTTGATGTGGAGAGAGGGAGAAAAAGGACAACATGAAAAGAGAGACTAGGAAGAGAGAGAGACTAGACTAGGAAGAGAGAGAGAGACTAGACTAGGAAGAGAGAGAGACTAGACTAGGAAGAAACAGAGACTAAACTAGGAAGAGAGAGAGACTAGACTAGGAAGAGAGAGAGAGACTAGACTAGGAAGAGAGTGAGACTAGACTAGGAAGAGAGAGAGAGACTAGACTAGGAAGAGAGAGAGACTAGACTAGGAAGAAACAGAGACTAAACTAGGAAGAGAGAGAGACTAGACTAGGAAGAGAGAGAGAGACTAGACTAGGAAGAGAGAGAGAGACTAGACTAGGAAGAGAGAGAGACTAGACTAGGAAGAGAGAGAGACTAGACTAGGAAGAGAGAGAGACTAGACTAGGAAGAGAGATAGAGACTAGGAAGAGAGTGAGACTAGACTAGGAAGAGTGAGACTAGACTAGGAAGAGTGAGACTAGACTAGGAAGAGAGAGAGACTAGACTAGGAAGAGAGAGAGACTAGACTAGGAAGAGAGATAGAGACTAGGAAGAGAGAGAGAGACTAGACTAGGAAGAGAGAGAGAGACTAGACTAGGAAGAGAGAGAGAGACTAGACTAGGAAGAGAGAGAGAGACTAGACTAGGAAGAGAGAGAGAGACTAGACTAGGAAGAGAGAGAGACTAGACTAGGAAGAGAGAGAGAGACTAGACTAGGAAGAGAGAGAGAGACTAGACTAGGAAGAGAGAGAGAGACTAGACTAGGAAGAGAGAGAGAGACTAGACTAGGAAGAGAGAGTATTTAGATGAGTGTAATCAATAGGTTGTCTGCTGGAGAGGAAGTACGGCAGAATGTGCTGCTCTCTCTGCCGGACTAAAAGTGTATTATTTCAAAGGTCACAGCATGCATTACATCTGTCTACTCTCTGTGTGTGTGTGTGTGTGTGTGTGTGTGTGTGTGTGTGTGTGTGTGTGTGTGTGTGTGTGTGTGTGTGTGTGTGTGTGTGTGTGTGTGTGTGTGTGTGTGTGTGTGTGTGTGTGTGTGTGTGTGTGTGTGTGTGTGTGTGTGTGTGTGTGTGTGTGTGTGTGAGAGAGTGTGTGTGTGTGTGTGTATGAGAGAGTGTGTGTGTGTGTGTGTGCGTGCGTGTGTGTATGAGAGAGAGAGTGTGTGTTTGTGTGTGCTTTTCTTTGTGTCCATGAGAGCCTCTGTGCGTGCGAACGCTTGCTTTCCATACAGGTTTGTCCGTGGGTGTGATCTGTCTTCCTTCAGCCCTATTGATGTGTTATGCTTCTGTAGCCATAGCAACAGGGCTGTGACACCCTGGCCTAGGGACACGACCTGACGACACAGGGCTCCTCTCTGTTTAAACCTGTTTTATACCTTTCTAAACATTTCACTGAAGACGTCGTTCACTACCTTATCAAATTGTTCTCCCTCGGCGAGAAAGTGTGTTTCTATTCATTAAATAATTTCATGAGAAAGTCTTCCAACTTATTAAAAACCTAAACTCCGGCACATCTCTTTGAGAGCTTTTCGTTGTTAAAGTCCCTACCTTTCTCGCCCTTCCTGAGTTTTGGCAGTTTGAAATATTCTGATTCTCATCAACAACTTTTGTTTGATGGCGACAATACGACATGACTGATATCTGTATTCTATGCAGACTTGTTAGTGTGTCTGGGATGTGTGTGATGTTAGTGTGACGTGTGTGTGATGTGTGTGTGTGATGTTAGTGGGGTGTGATGTGTGTGTGATGTTAGTGAGATGTGTGTGTGATGTTAGTGAGATGTGTGTGTGACGTTAGTAGGATGTGTGTGTGATGTTAGTGAGATGTGTGTGTGATGTTAGTGGGATGTGTGTGTGTGATGTTAGTGGGGTGTGATGTGTGTGTGATGTTAGTAGGATGTGTGTGTGATGTGTGTGTGTGATGTTAGTGGGATGTGTTTGTGATGTTAGTGAGATGTGTGTGTGATGTTAGTGAGATGTGTGTGTGATGTTAGTAGGATGTGTGTGTGATGTTAGTAGGATGTGTGTGTGATGTGTGTGTGTGATGTTAGTGGGGTGTGATGTTAGTGGGATGTGTGTGTGATGTTAGTGACATGTTAGTGTGATGTGTGTGTGATGTGTGTGTGATGTTAGTGGGATGTGTGTGTGATGTTAGTGAGATGTGTGTGTGATGTTAGTAGGATGTGTGTGTGTGATGTTGAGTCCTCAGTAATTGACTGTGTGATGTGATGTCAGTGGGATGTGTGTGTGATGTTGAGTTCTCAGTAATTGACTGTACATTTTCACACAATTGCCAGTTTATGACGCCAGTCTTTTCTGATTGAGTTGCGATCCCATGCAGTGATGCTGGTGTGTGATGTATTTATTGCAGGTTGGAAGGCAGGTAGATCGTATTGTGTTGAATAAAAGCTGTGAGGCCCACAGTCACATGTGATGGGACACCAACCAAGAATTCACAAAATGGGACAAACACCAAATTGAGACTCTGCATGCAGAATTCTGCTAAAATATCCCCCGTGTACAACGTAAAACACCAAATAATGCATGCAGAGTAGAATTAGCCCGATACGCGCTAATTATCAAAATGAGTTGCCCATTCCTGCTATTGTGCCTGGCCTAAAGTAGTGCAGTTTATCTAACAGTTTAACTAACTCTCACTAAAACTAACTCTCACTAAAACTAACTCTCACTAAAACTAACTCTCACTAAAACTAACTCTCACTAAAACTAACCCTCACTAAAACTAACTCTCACTAAAACTAACTCTCACTAAAACTAACCCTCACTAAAACTAACCCTCACTAAAACTAACCCTCACTAAAACTAACTCTCACTAAACTAACTGTCACTAAAACTAACCCTCACTAAAACTAACTCTCACTAAAACTAACCCTCACTAAAACTAACTCTCACTAAAACTAACTCTCACTAAAACTAACTCTCACTAAACTAACTCTCACTAAAACTAACTCTCACTAAACTAAAACTAACTCTCACTAAACTAACTGTCACTAAAACTAACTCTCACTAAAACTAACTCTCACTAAAACTAACTCTCACTAAAACTAACTCTCACTAAAACTAACTCTCACTAAAACTAACTCACTAAAACTAACTCTCACTAAAACTAACTCTCACTAAAACTAACTCTCACTAAACTAACTCTCACTAAAACTAACTCTCACTAAACTAAAACTAACTCTCACTAAACTAACTCTCACTAAACTAACTCTCACTAAAACTAACTCTCACTAAAACTAACTCTCACTAAAACTAACTCTCACTAAAACTAACTCTCACTAAAACTAACTCTCACTAAAACTAACTCTCACTAAAACTAACTCTCACTAAAACTAACCCTCACTAAAACTAACTCTCACTAAACTAACTCTCACTAAACTAACTCTCACTAAAACTAACCCTCACTAAAACTAACTCTCACTAAACTAACTCTCACTAAAACTAACTCTCACTAAACTAAAACTAACTCTCACTAAACTAACTGTCACTAAAACTAACCCTCACTAAAACTAACTCTCACTAAAACTAACTCTCACTAAAACTAACTCTCACTAAAACTAACTCACTAAAACTAACTCTCACTAAAACTAACTCTCACTAAAACTAACTCTCACTAAAACTAACCCTCACTAAAACTAACCCTCACTAAAACTAACTCTCACTAAACTAACTCTCACTAAACTAACTCTCACTAAACTAACTCTCACTAAACTAACTGTCACTAAAACTAACCCTCACTAAAACTAACGCTCACTAAAACTAACTCTCACTAAAACTAACTCTCACTAAAACTAACTCTCACTAAAACTAACTCTCACTAAAACTAACTCTCACTAAAACTAACTCTCACTAAAACTAACCCTCACTAAAACTAACTCTCACTAAAACTAACTCTCACTAAAACTAACCCTCACTAAAACTAACCCTCACTAAAACTAACCCTCACTAAAACTAACTCTCACTAAACTAACTGTCACTAAAACTAACCCTCACTAAAACTAACTCTCACTAAAACTAACCCTCACTAAAACTAACTCTCACTAAAACTAACTCTCACTAAAACTAACTCTCACTAAACTAACTCTCACTAAAACTAACTCTCACTAAACTAAAACTAACTCTCACTAAACTAACTGTCACTAAAACTAACCCTCACTAAAACTAACTCTCACTAAACTAACTCTCACTAAAACTAACTCTCACTAAACTAAAACTAACTCTCACTAAACTAACTGTCACTAAAACTAACCCTCACTAAAACTAACTCTCACTAAAACTAACTCTCACTAAAACTAACTCTCACTAAAACTAACTCACTAAAACTAACTCTCACTAAAACTAACTCTCACTAAAACTAACTCTCACTAAAACTAACCCTCACTAAAACTAACCCTCACTAAAACTAACTCTCACTAAACTAACTCTCACTAAACTAACTCTCACTAAACTAACTGTCACTAAACTAACTGTCACTAAAACTAACCCTCACTAAAACTAACGCTCACTAAAACTAACTCTCACTAAAACTAACTCTCACTAAAACTAACTCTCACTAAAACTAACTCTCACTAAAACTAACTCTCACTAAAACTAACTCTCACTAAAACTAACCCTCACTAAAACTAACCCTCACTAAAACTAACTCTCACTAAAACTAACTCTCACTAAAACTAACTACTAAAACTAACTCTCACTAAAACTAACTCTCACTAAAACTAACTACTAAAACTAACTCTCACTAAAACTAACGCTCACTAAAACTAACTACTAAAACTAGTGTCTTCAAGCTCTTGACCCGTTCCACTGCAGCTCCGCCATAGTGGATTGGGGCGTGGTCAGAATCAGATGCAGACTATTCAACAGCGATGTCACGACGTCGATGTCAAGCTCAATATCCTCCATCCGACTCCAGCTCAGCTAAATTCTGCAGCGTTTGCAATGCTGTCAGTGCTTCCATTTGTTTGTCTGGGCTTGTCATTGTGAACTACACACATTGTATGTTGTACTCAGTGTCTGATTTTACTCTCCCAGGAGAAATTATATACAATTTCAAGCCTTTCATAAAATAATTAGACTACCCACAATGCCCACAATTCTTCATCATCATTACACTATTGTTCTAAATAATTCAGATGACCAATTTCTATCTGGTTTCATTCATCCATTGATGACATTCATTCAGTGAGGAGAGAGACGCGTTAGCGCCTGGGTACCAACGCCCATCGGCACATGTCTGGCCCTTTAAGGTGGTAAAAAAACATTTTCAAATGCCGACAACTGAGCAATGTAAAATATAAATAAACTCAGCAAAAAAACAAACGTGCATTTTTCAGGACCCCGTCTTTCAAAGATAATTTGTAAAAATCCCAAAAACTTCACAGATCTTCATTGTAAAGGGTTTAAACACTGTTTCCCATGCTTGTTCAATGAACCATAAACAATTAATGAACATGCACCTGTGGAACGGTCGTTAACTAAGACACTAACAGCTTACAGACGATAGGCAATTAAGGTCACAGTTATGAAAACTTAGGACACTAAAGAGGCCTTTCTACTGACTCTGAAAAACACCAAAAGAAAGATGCCCAGGGTCCCTGCTCATCTGCGTGAAGGTGCCTTAGGCATGCTGCAAGGAGGCATAAGGACTGCAGATGTGGCCAGGGCAATACATTGCCATGTCCGTACAGTGCGATGCCTAAGACAGCGCTACAGGGAGACAGGATGGACAGCTGATTGTCCTCGCAGTGGCAGACCACGTGTAACAACACCTGCACAGGATCGGTACATCCGAACAGCACACCTGTGGGACAGGTACAGGATGGTAACAACAACTGCCCGAGTTACACCAGGAACACACAATCCCTCCATCAGTGCTCAGACTCTCAGCCTATTGCAGACAGAGGCTGGACAGAGGGCTTTTATGCCTGTTGTAAGGCAGGTCCTCACCAGACATCACCAGCAACAACGTCGCCCATGGGCACAAACCCACCGTCGTTGGGCCAGACAGGATTGGCAAAAAGTGCTCTTCACTTACGAGTCGCAGTTTTGTCTCACCAGAGGTGATGGTCGGATTTGCGTTTATCGTCGAAGGAATGAACATTACAGCAAGGCCTGTACTCTGGAGCGGGATCGATTTGGAGGTGGATGGTCCGTCATGGTCTGGGGCGGTGTGTCACAACATCATCGGACTGAGCTTGTTGTCATTGCAGGCAATCTCAACGCTGTGAAATATTCTGTCTGTAAACAATTGTTGGAAAAATGACTTGTGTCATGCACAAAGTAGATGTCCTAACCGATTTGCCAAAACTATAGTTTGTTAACAAGAAATTTGTGGAGTGGTTGAAAATTTGTTTTAATGACTCCAACCTAAGTGAGTGTAAACTCCCGACTTCAACTGTACATGCTTGATATGAATGAGCTACAACTTCCCCTGAGGGAATAGCCTACCAACTTCCCCTGAGGGAATAGCCTACCAACTTCCCCTGACGGAATAGCCTACCATCTTCCCCTGAGGGAATAGCCTACCATCTTCCCCCGAGGGAATAGTCTACCAACTTCCCCTGAGGGAATAGTCTACCAACTTCCCCTGAGGGAATAGCCTACCAACTTCCCCTGAGGGAATAGCCTACCAACTTCCCCTGAGGGAATAGCCTACCAACTTCCCCTGAGGGAATAGCCTACCAACTTCCCCTGAGGGAATAGCCTACCAACTTCCCCTGAGGGAATAGCCTACCATCTTCCCCTGAGGGAATAGCCTACCATCTTCCCTTGAGGGAATAGCCTACCATCTTCCCCTGAGGGAATAGCCTACCATCTTCCCCTGAGGGAATAGCCTACCAACTTCCCCTGAGGGAATAGCCTACCATCTTCCCCTGAGGGAATAGCCTACCATCTTCCCCTGAGGGAATAGCCTACCATCTTCCCCTGAGGGAATAGCCTACCATCTTCCCCTGAGGGAATAGCCTACCATCTTCCCCTGAGGGAATAGCCTACCATCTTCCCCTGAGGGAATAGCCTACCATCTTCCCCTGAGGGAATAGCCTACCATCTTCCCCTGAGGGAATAGCCTACCAACTTCCCCTGAGGGAATAGCCTACCAACTTCCCCTGAGGGAATAGCCTACCAACTTCCCCTGAAGGAATAGCCTACCAACTTCCCCTGAGGGAATAGCCTACCAACTTCCCCTGAGGGAATAGCCTACCAACTTCCCCTGAGGGAATAGCCTACCAACTTCCCCTGAGGGAATAGCCTACCAACTTCCCCTGAGGGAATAGCCTACCAACTTCCCCCGAGAGTTTAGTACACCAACTTCCCCCGAGAGTATAGTACACCAACTTCCCCCGAGAGTTTAGTACACCAACTTCCCCCGAGAGTTTAGTACACCAACTTCCCCCGAGAGTTTAGTACACCAACTTCCCCCGAGAGTTTAGTACACCAACTTCCCCCGAGAGTATAGTACACCAACTTCCCCCCAGAGTTTAGTACACCAACTTCCCCCGAGAGTATAGTACACCAACTTCCCCCCAGAGTTTAGTACACCAACTTCCCCCGAGAGTTTAGTACACCATCTTCAGAAAGGCTCAGTGCCACACCTTCTAGTTTATAACAGGAACAGTTTATCCTACCTATCTTACCTACCCATACCAGCAGCATCCTCTCTGCATATCACAACAGGTACACCTCTCTCTCTCTCTCTCTCTCTCTCTCTCTCTCTCTCTCTCTCTCTCTCTCTCTCTCTCTCTCTCTCTCTCTCTCTCTCTCTCTCTCTCTCTCTCTGTCTCTCTCTCTGTCTCTCTCTCTGTCTCTCTCTCTCTCTCTCTCTCTCTCTCTCTCTCTCTCTCTCTCTCTCTCTGTCTCTCTCTCTCTCTCTGTCTCTCTCTCTCTCTCTCTGTCTCTCTCTCTCTCTCTCTCTCTCTCTCTCTCTCTCTCTCTCTCTCTCTCTCTGTCTCTCTGTCTCTCTCTGTCTCTCTCTTTCTCTCTCTCTTTCTTTGTCTTTGCGTTTCTCACAGACACTATCAGTTCAACGTGTCTAAACAGAGTGCACTTGCCAGTTGATACCGTCTCAGTAGCTGTGTAACCAACACCACTGCTCTTAGCTGTACTTTCCCCCGGTCTTGTCCTCGTTATGTTCTGTTGTGTTTTGTCAGTGTTCCTCCTGCTGCCTCCACAGGCCAAGCAGCCCCCTGTCCCCTATTTAGTGACCAGAGCCCTATGGGACTATAAAGGAAAAGAGGGGGCCATTTGACAGACGCTCTCTCTCTTCCTCCGAGGGTCTGTCTGTCTGTCTGTCTGTCTCGGAGAGATACAAATGTCTGTCATGTCGGGAGAGGGAACAGGCCTGGAGCGGAAGATTTGTTTTCGCTCACACGCACGCACGCACGCACGCACGCACGCACACACACACACACACACACACCAACTGTAGAGAAACAAGAGCCGTTAAAGACAGACACAGTAAATCTCTGGGTTGACCAGGCTAGTCGGGACAGACAGACAGAACTGACAGACAGACTGACAGACAGGCAGACTCAGTAAGTTTCCGGTTTACCAGACTACACAGACAGACAGACAGACAGAGACAGACAGACAGACAGACAGACAGACCCGACCGAATTTGAGTGTTAAACATAGACAGTCAGAGCTCTCTTTAATGTAGGTCTAAGCCCTTAGACTGCAATATCTAACATATGGAATTATTTTAAGATGGTCATAAAAAATGTCATTTAGCCATTGGATTTTGAATTTATTTAGAAAATATTTGATTAAACATTGAATTTGGCCTTTACTGCTTTATAGCCCATAGAAACACATTTAATTACACATTCGTAAATGGCAAAACAAAAAGTTTCAAAAATGACGATTTCATGTCTCCTTCATTGTATTGATGAATGAATGCATGTATTCACCATTCACCCCAATGTATTCATTAATGACTAGCGACTACTGAATAATGTATTCATTAATGACTAGAGACTACTGAACAATGTATTCATTAATGACTAGCGACTACTGAATAATGTATTCATTAATGACTAGCGACTACTGAATAATGTATTCATTAATGACTAGCGACTACTGAATAATGTATTCATTAATGACTAGCGACTACTGAACAATGTATTCATTAATGACTAGCGACTACTGAACAATGTATTCATTAATGACTAGCGACTACTGAATAATGTATTCATTAATGACTAGAGACTACTGAACAATGTATTCATTAATGACTAGCGACTACTGAACAATGTATTCATTAATGACTAGCGACTACTGAATAATGTATTCATTAATGACTAGAGACTACTGAACAATGTATTCATTAATGACTAGCGACTACTGAACAATGTATTCATTAATGACTAGCGACTACTGAATAATGTATTCATTAATGACTAGAGACTACTGAACAATGTATTCATTAATGACTAGCGACTACTGAATAATGTATTCATTAATGACTAGCGACTACTGAATAATGTATTCATTAATGACTAGCGACTACTGAATAATGTATTCATTAATGACTAGCGACTACTGAATAATGTATTCATTAATGACTAGCGACTACTGAACGATGTGTTCATTAATGACTAGCGACTACTGAACAATGTATTCATTAATGACTAGAGACTACTGAACAATGTATTCATTAATGACTAGCGACTACTGAATAATGTATTCATTAATGACTAGCGAGTACTGAACAATGTATTCATTAATGACTAGCGACTACTGAACAATGTATTCATTAATGACTAGCGACTACTGAATAATGTATTCATTAATGACTAGCGACTACTGAACAATGTATTCATTAATGACTAGCGACTACTGAATAATGTATTCATTAATGACTAGAGACTACTGAACAATGTATTCATTAATGACTAGCGAGTACTGAACAATGTATTCATTAATGACTAGCGACTACTGAACGGCTCCCTGTCTCACCTATTGCTGCTCTTTGGACCCTTCGATCACTCGGCTACACATGCCTCTCCCTAATGTCAACATGCCTTGTCTATTGCTGTTTTGGTTAGTTCCGAACGCACTAGACAACCAGTTCTTATAGCCTTTAGCCGTACCCTCATCCTACTCCTCCTCTGTTCCTCTGGTGATGTAGAGGTTAACCCAGGCCCTGTAGCCCCAGTACTACACCTACACCCCAGGTGCTCTCATTTGTTGACTTCTGTAACCCGTAAAAGCCTTGGTTTCATGCATGTTAACATCAGAAGCTTCCTCCCTAAGCTTGTTTTATTCACTGCTTTAGCACACTTCGCCAACCCTGATGTCCTAGCCGTGTCTGAATCCTGGCTTAGGAAGGCCACCAAAAATTCAGAAATGTCCATTCCCCAACTACAACATTTCCTGACAAGATAGAACTGCCAAAGGGGGGCGAAGTTGCGATAGCTTGCAGAGTTCTGTCATACTATCCAGGTCTGTGCCCAAACAATTCGAGCTTCTACTTTTAAAAATCCACCTTTCCAGAAATAAGTCTCTCACTGTTGCCGCTTGTTATAGACCCCTCTCAGCCCCTAGCTGTGCCCTAGACACCATATGTGAATTGACTGCCCCCCATCTATCTTCCGAGTTCGTACTGTTAGGTGACCTAAACTGGGATATGCTTAACACCCCGGCCAATCTACAATCTAAGCTAGATGCCTTCAATCTCACACAAATTAGCAAGGAACCTACCAGGTACAACCCTGTATCCGTAACCACGGTCACCCTCATAGATATCATGACCAACCTGCCCTCTAAATACACCTCTGCTGTCTGCAACCAGGATCTCAGTGGTCACTGCTTCACTGCCTGCGTCCGTAATGGGTCAGCGATCACTGCCTCATTGCCTGCGTCCGTAATGGGTCAGCGGTCATTGCTTCATTGCCTGCGTCCGTAATGGGTCAGTGATCACTGCCTCATTGCCTGCGTCCGTAATGGGTCAGCGGTCACTGCTTCATTGCCTGCGTCCGTAATGGGTCAGTGATCACTGCTTCATTGCCTGCGTCCGTAATGGGTCAGCGATCACTGCCTCATTGCCTGCGTCCGTAATGGGTCCGCGGTCAAACAACCACCCCTCATCACTCTCAAACGCTCCCTAAAACACTTCAGCGAGCAGGCCTTTCTAATTTACCTCATCCCATCAGTAGAGGATGCCTGGTTGCTCTTTAAAAGTGCTTTCCTCACCATCTTAAATAAGCATTCTCCATTCAAAAAATGTTGAACTAAGAACAGATATAGCCTTTGGTTCACCCCAGACTTGACTGCCCTTGACCAGCACAAAAACATCCTGTGGTGTTCTGCGTTAGCATCGAATAGCCCCCGCGATATGCAACTTTTCAGGGAAGTCAGGAACCAATATACACAGTCAGTTAGGAAAGCTAAGGCTAGCTTTTTCAAACAGAAGTTTATATCCTGTAGCACTAATTCCCAAAAGTTCTGGGACACTGTAAAGTCCGTGGAGAATAAGAACATCTCCTCCCAGCTGCCCACTGCACTGAGGCTAGGAAACACTGTCACCACCGATACATTTACGACAATAGATAATTTCAATAAGCATTTTTGGCCATGGCCATGCTTTCCACCTGGCTACCCCTACCCCGGCCAACAGTTCTGCAGCATCTTGCCCAAATCCAGACAGCTGATGTTCTGAGAGAGCTGCAAACTCGGGATCCCTACAAATCATTTGGGCTAGACCGTCTGGAACCTCTCTTTCTAAAATGATCTGCCGAAATTCTTGCAACCCCTATTTCTAGCTTGTTCAACCTGTCTTTCGTATTGTCTGAGGTCCCCAAAGATTGGAAAGCTGCCGCGGTCATCCCCCTCTTCAAAGGGGGAGACACTATAGACCCAAACTGTTATAGACCTATATCCATCCTGCGATGCCTTTCTAAGGTCTTCGAAAGCCAAGTCAACAAACAGATCACTGACCATCTCGAATCCCACCGTACCTTCTTCACTATGCAATCTGGTTTCCGAGCTGGTCATGGGTGCACCTCAGCCACCCTCAAGGTACTAAACGATATCATAACCGCCATCGATAAAAGACAGTACCGTGCAGCCGTATTCATCAACCTGCCAAGGCTTTCGACTCTGTCAATCACCGCATTCCTATCGGCAGACTCAATAGCCTTGGCTTCTCAAATGACTGCCTCGCCTGGTTCACCAACTACTTCTCTGATAGAGTTCAATGTGTCAAATCGGAGGACCTGTTGTCCGGACCTCTGGCAGACTCTATGGGGGTACCACAGGGTTCAATTCTCGGGCCGACTCTCTTCTCTGTATACATCAATGATGTCGCTCTTGCTGCTGGTGATTCTCTGATCCACCTCTACGCAGACGACACCATTCTGTATACATCTGGCCCTTCTTTGGACACTGTGTTAACAAACCTCCAAACGAGCTTCAATGCCATACAACTCTCCTTCTGTAGCCCCCAACTGCTTTTAAATGCTAGTAAAACTAAATGCATGCTCTTAAACCGATTGCTGCCCGCACCCACACACCCGTCTAGCATCACTACTGTGGATGGTTCTGACTTAGAATATGTGGACAACTACAAATACCTAGGTGTCTGGTTAGACTGTAAACTCTCCTTCCAGACTCACATTAAGCATCTCCAATCAAAAATTAAATCTAGAATTGGCTTCCTATTTCGCAACAAAGCCTCCTTCACTCATGCTGCCAAACATACCCTCGTAAAACTGACTATCCTACCGATCCTTGACTTCGGCGATGTAATTTACAAAATAGCCTCCAACGCTCCACTCAGCAAACTGGATGCAGTCTATCACAGTGCCATCCGTTTTGTCATCCAAAGCCCCATATACTACCCACCACTGCGATCTGTATGCTCTCGTTGGCTGGCCCTGACTACATATTCGTCACCAAATCCACTGGCTCCAGGTCATCTATAAGTCTTTCCTAGGTAAAGCCCCACCTTATTTCAGCTCATTGATCACCATAGCAACACGCAACCATAGCACGCGCTCCAGCAGGTACATTGCACTGGTCATCCCCAACGCCAACACTTCCCTTTGCCGCCTTTCCTTCCAGTTCTCTGCTGCCAACGACTGGAACGAGTTGCAAAAATCTCTGAAGCTGGAGTCTTATATCTCCCTCCCTAACCTTAAGCATCAGCTGTCTGAGCAGGTTACCGATCACTGTACCTGTACACAGCCAATCTGTAAATAGCACACCCAACTACCTCATCCCCATATTGTTATTTATCTTTTTGCTCTTTTGCACCCTAGTATCTTTACTTGCACAACATCATCTGCACATCTATCACTCCAGTATTAATGCTAAATTGTCATTATTTCGCCACTATGGCCTATTTATTTCCTTACCTCCCTAATCTTCTACATTTGCCCACACTGTACATAGATTTTTCTACTGTGCTATTGACTGTATGTTTGTTTATGTGTAACTCTGTGTTGTTTTTTGTCGCACTGCTTTGCTTTATCTTGGCCAGGTCGCAGTTGTAAATGAGAACTTGTTCTCAACTGGCCTACCTGGTTAAATAAAGGTGAAGAAAAATAATTAACTACTCAAGAAAAATCTTGGCAAATTATTATGTGCAAAAGATGAGAATTTACAGATAATTTCTTTGTCGTGGGTTTAATATGTCTAGAGTTGTCTTTTCGTAGGAGTAACCATGATTTCTTTCAGCAGAAGGACATCTTCCTCAGCAGGCCTGGGTGGGTCTCAAATTGCACCCCATTCCATATACAGGGCCCTCTGTTGACCAGAGCCCATGGTGCTGGGGTTGTAGTGTAAGACTCCCATGGTGGTGGGGTTGGAGTGTAAGACTCCCATGGTGCTGGGGTTGGAGTGTAAGACTCCCATGGTGCTGGGGTTGGAGTGTAAGACTCCCATGGTGGTGGGGTTGGAGTGTAAGACCCCCATGGTGGTGGGGTTGGAGTGTGGGGCCCCATGGTGGTGGGGTTGGAGTGTAAGACTCCCATGGTGGTGGGGTTGGAGTGTAAGACTCCCATGGTGGTGGGGTTGGAGTGTAAGACTCCCATGGTGGTGGGGTTGGAGTGTAAGACTCCCATGGTGCTGGGGTTGGAGTGTAAGACTCCCATGGTGCTGGGGTTGGAGTGTGGGGCCCCATGGTGCTGGGGTTGGAGTGTGGGGCCCCATGGTGCTGGGGTTGGAGTGTGGGGCCCAATGGTGCTGGGGTTGGAGTGTGGGGCCCAATGGTGCTGGGGTTGGAGTGTGGGGCCCCATGGTGCTGGGGATGGAGTGTAAGACTCCCATGGTGCTGGGGTTGGAGTGTGGGGCCCCATGGTGCTGGGGTTGGAGTGTGGGGCCCCTGTGGAGAGCAGTTTGTTTGGGGTAAGAATAACTGTGTGTGATGTGAGCGTGGAACTGAGCTGTAGCGCTCGGGCAAGATGCGCGTGTGTGTGTGTGTGTGTGTGTGTGTGTGTGTGTGTGTGTGTGTGTGTGTGTGTGTGTGTGTGTGTGTGTGTGTGTGTGTGTGTGTGTGTGTGTGTGTTGGAACAGGGTACTGGTCCCTCTCCAGAGGGGGACTGATTAGACCCATCAACCTCTCTGCACGTTCCACTCACATTGGTAATTGGAGCTGGCAGGAGGGTGTCATGCACCCCTCCTTCTCATCCCTCACTCCTTCCCTTTCTTTCACTCTTTCTTTCTGCTTCTTCTGCCATCCACCCCTCCCTCCTTGTCCTCCCCCCCCTCCCTCCCTCCCTCCCTCTCCTACCCTCTCTGATTCTACAAGAACCAGCATCACTCCCTAAAAACACATTTGAACAATCCTTGGATAGCTTTTCACAATTCACAGATACATTGATCCCCATGGGAACCTAAAGGCATAGAAACTGTAATAGAAAATAAATAATAGTAATAGAAATAGAAAATAAATGTATTTCCATAACATAATTTAAAAGCAATTTTGGACTGACCAGTGTAGATAGTTTCACATACATGCAACTTAAGTATTTTAAAAGTTTTTGACATTTTGATTTGAAATCTTTTGGACGTCAGAGCAATCTTGAGGGAATCCTATTTGAGAGTCAGAAAATGATTTTCATTTGATATTTAAGATATGCAAAACCTTGCAGAGAGACAATCCAACTGACGTTCTCTCAGAAACAAATAGAAACTATTGAAACAAATCCTTAAACAGAACTGCTATTGGCGTATAGATGGAGGGAAAGTTGGAACATAACTAACAAAACGACAGGTAATCCGTATGTCTGCAGATTTCAAGACATGTCATGGTGAAGAAACCTGATGGGACGAAACTCTTATCAATTATCTTGAAAAAATGTATACTTAAAAACGGGAAATCAAACAGCACTCCATTGTTAAGACAATGGAAAAATCATATGCTTCATTATGTAAATATATTGAAAGAGCGTGGGCGACGGAGAGAAACAAAATGGTGTAATTGGAGGATGTGGCGGAGAGTAGTGTAGGTACTGGAGATAGGAGTGAGATCAGGTGGGTCTGGACAGGGTGATGTTGATGTTTGTGTCTCTGAGATAGGGGTGAGAACAGGTGGGTTTGGACAGGGTGATGTTGATGTTTGTGTCTCTGAGATAGGGGTGAGAACAGGTGGGTTTGGACAGGGTGATGTTGATGTTTGTGTCTCTGAGATAGGGGTGAGAACAGGTGGGTTTGGACAGGGTGATGTTGATGTTTGTGTCTCTGAGATAGGGGTGAGAACAGGTGGGTTTGGACAGGGTGATGTTGATGTTTGTGTCTCTGAGATAGGGGTGAGAACAGGTGGGTCTGGACAGGGGGATGTTGATGTTTGTCTCTCTGAGATAGGAGTGAGATCAGGTGGGTCTGGGCAGGGTGATGTTGATGTTTGTGTCTCTGAGATAGGGGTGAGAACAGGTGGGTCTGGGCAGGGTGATGTTGATGTTTGTGTCTGAGATAGGGGTGAGAACAGGTGGGTCTGGACAGGGTGATGTTGTTGATGTTTGTGTCTCTGAGATAGGAGTGAGAACAGGTGGGTCTGGGCAGGGTGATGTTGATGTTTGTGTCTCTGAGATAGGGGTGAGAACAGGTGGGTCTGGGCAGGGTGATGTTGATGTTTGTGTCTCTGAGATAGGAGTGAGAACAGGTGGGTCTGGGCAGGGTGATGTTGATGTTTGTGTCTCTGAGATAGGGGTGAGAACAGGTGGGTCTGGACAGGGTGATGTTGATGTTTGTGTCTCTGAGATACGGGTGAGATCAGGTGGGTCTGGACAGGGTGATGTTGATGTGTCTCTGAGATAGGGGTGAGAACAGGTGGGTCTGGGCAGGGTGATGTTGTTGATGTTTGTGTGCATTTGTATGTTGTATGTGTACAGTATGTCTTTTTTTTTCGTTCAAAAGCTGCGGTTCTCTTCAGTTATTTTGTTGAGAGATGAAGAAGAGCGACAGAGTGAGAAAGATAGAAACAGAACGAGAGAGAGAGATAAATTGAGACCAAGATCAGAGGGATACCCAGCATCCTCTCTCCTTGCTAGTAGACCTGGTGTCTGTGCCTAGTCTCCCCACGACACGTTCCATCCCCCTCCTCACTAGATGGCTGCCCAATTACACTCCTACCCATAGGAGACAGCGGGCCATTTGTGGGCACACTCTTTAGATTCATATCAGCATCTGTGGCACCCGGCGTGACTAGCCACTAAGACCACACCACAGTATATACATTTTACCATAGGATGAAGACTTTGTTATGCCATTTTAAAGCTTACTTCCTGCAATTCTACAAATGTTGTCTTGTCACGGGGTGCAGAGAAAATTGTGCCGTTTTAAAGCAAATTTGTTACAATTCTAGACATTTAGCTCATGTCTTATGTGTGTTCATGTGATGTCTAACAAGTCAATGGGCTTTAAAAACTTTAGCTGACATGGGCTTGTTGATAAACTGTCATAAATATCTCTCTACGTTCTGGAATGACTGACACGACAAGAGAAAAAATGACTGATGCTCTACCGTATTTTGAAAATGCATCTTGGTTCATTCTACTGTTACAACTTTCAGGAGTACGTTGAAAGTCAGACTGAGTTCCTCAGGAACCACCGGTCTGTAACAAAGACCTGTCTAAGTGTCGCTCAGCTGGCTGCAAAGACAGTCACACACACCAACACAACACCTACACGCCCGGGACTTCTGTTGGAGCTTTTTACTAATCAGGCGTAAAGTGTGATAGTCTCTGTCTGGGTGTTAGCCACCTGTACAGCTCCCTGTGTGTGTGTGTGTGTGTGTGTGTGTGTGTGTGTGTGTGTGTGTGTGTGTGTGTGTGTGTGTGTGTGTGTGTGTGTGTGTGTGTGTGTGTGTGTGTGTGTGTGTGTGTGTGTGTGTGTGTGTGTGTGTGTGTGTGTGTGTGTGTGTGTGTGTGTGTGTGTGTGTGTGTGTGTGTGTGTGTGTGTGTGTGTGTGTGTGTGTGTGTGTGTGTGTGTGTGTGTGTGTGTGTGTGTTTGTGTGTGTGTGTGTGTCTCTCTTTCTCGGTGTTAGCCACCTGTACAACTCCCTGTGTGTGTGTGTCTCTCTCTCTCTCGGTGTTAACCACCTGTACAGCTCCCTGTGTGTGTGTGTGTGTGTGTCTCTCTCTCTCGGTGTTAGCCACATATACTAACAGCTCCCCTGTAATGCTAACACTAGGACGCTCTAAAACAATGTATTGTATAATCCCTTGTCTTCAGCAGCCACAGCAGCTGTTTTCCTCTTGAATTATCCCCAGTTTATGTTTCTGATACCAGGCAGCTGCTGACTCGTATGAGGTTTTTCAGCCCGCCCTCTCTAAAATCTCAAAGCATATCCTCCTCCTTCTCAGAATGTTCCAACCAATTGACATTTTTTTGTTTGCATGGGGCTGTAATACTGAACAAAAAAATGATAGCAAACGGAAACAAACGTTTTTCTACGTTTTGCTAGGGGTAATGAATACACCCCAGCACAGCACAAGGACAGCTCTGAAAGTAGCACGTCTATACTTAGTGTGTACAGCCTTGCTTTTTTCTTTGTCTCGCATTGGCTATTGCTGAGTTTTAGGCTTTGGGCGATATACCGTTTATACTGCATACGTTTATACCGGGGTATTTCCAAAAACCAACGGTATGATTTTCAATACGGTAAAAAAAAAAAAAACACGCCACTGCTTATTGCTGTAAATTAAATATAACTATAGGACATCTAAGACGTGTCAAGTAAATGATATCCAGCTCAGGGCTCCAGCATTTGGTTTGCTAACTTGCTAGCTAAGTGGGCTAGATGTCAAGATCAAGCGTCATGGTTACAGCAGAGACATTCCATCCCCTCCTTGACATCCCTGTTGCCTGTATTATGTTTCTATAGCGCCCCCTTGTGTACACTTACGGTAAAACCGTATACCCCGGTATGGTACAGAAACGGTATGAAAATCTGGAAACGGCCCAACCCTAATGAGTTACCGTGTCATTCAGACTTTGTATCGTGTATTTCTAGATTACGGTATCATTCAATCATTAAAGTTGTAGAAATTTAAGGGCCTTCTGAGTGGTTCAGTGGTCTAAGGCATCGCAGTGCTAGCTGTTCAGTACTATCACGAGAATAGAGCTACTGTTCAGTAGAGATTCAGGCTCTGTCGCAGCCGGCCGCGACCGGGAGATCCATGGGGCGGAGGCACAATTGGCCCAGCGTCGTCCGGGTTAGGGAGGGTTTGCCCGGCAGGGATGTCCTTGTCCCATCGCGCACTTGCGACCCCTGTGGCTGGCCGGGCGCAGTGCACGCTGACACGGTCGCCAGGTGTACGGTGTTTCGGGTTACGGTGTAACTACCAATTGGATACCACGAAGTTGGGGAGAAAAAGTAGATAATAAAAATGCTATAGAAATGTTATATTTTGTATACAAAACAAACTATTGATGTACAATTGTACTGTTTAGCTTTAATACTCTGTGTCTCTGTATTCTTGCAGTGTTGTATCGGGCCATTTCTGTCTGAATATTAACCTGGGGTTAAGTATGTAGCCTGGGTGCCCAGGAGCAGTACATACAGAACATTAGCTCGGCTAACACCTACATTAGCTAGGTCAACACCTACATTAGCTAGGTCAACACCTACATTAGCTAGGCTAACACCTACATTAGCTAGGCTAACACCTACATTAGCTAGGTCAACACCTACATTAGCTAGGATATCACCTACATTAGCTAGGATAACACCTACATTAGCTAGGATAACACCTACATTAGCTAGGATAACACCTACATTAGCTAGGTCAACACCTACATTAGCTAGGATAACACCTACATTAGCTAGGCTAACACCTACATTAGCTAGGCTAACACCTACATTAGCTAGGCTAACACCTACATTAGCTAGGATAACACCTACATTAGCTAGGCTTACACCTACATTAGCTAGGCTAACACCTACATTAGCTAGGCTAACACCTACTGTTTAACAACATCCCTTCCTCTAACCTGCCCTCAAGCTACTGTTCAGTACCGCCACGAGAATAGAGCTACTGTTCAGTACCACCACGAGAATAGAGCTACTGCTCAGTACCGCCACGAGAATAGAGCTACTGTTCATTACTACCACGAGAATAGAGCTACTGTTCAGTACCGCCACGAGAATAGAGCTACTGTTCAGTAATACCACGAGAATAGAGCTACTGTTCAGTACTACCACGAGAATAGAGCTACTGTTCAGTACTACCACGAGAATAGAGCTACTGTTCAGTACCGCCACGAGAATAGAGCTACTGTTCAGTACCGCCACGAGAATAGAGCTACTGTTCAGTAATACCACGAGAATAGAGCTACTGTTCAGTACTGCCACGAGAATAGAGCTACTGTTCAGTACTACCACGAGAATAGAGCTACTGTTCAGTAGCGCCACGAGAATAGAGCTACTGTTCAGTACCGCCACGAGAATAGAGCTACTGTTCAGTAGCGCCACGAGAATAGAGCTACTGTTCAGTACCGCCACGAGAAAAGAGCTACTGTTCAGTAGCGCCACGAGAATAGAGCTACTGTTCAGTAGCGCCACGAGAATAGAGCTACTGTTCAGTAGCGCCACGAGAATAGAGCTACTGTTCAGTACCACCACGAGAATAGAGCTACTGTTCAGTACCGCCACGAGAATAGAGCTACTGTTCAGTAATACCACGAGAATAGAGCTACTGTTCAGTACCGCCACGAGAATAGAGCTACTGCTCAGTACCGCCACGAGAATAGAGCTACTGTTCAGTACTACCACGAGAATAGAGCTACTGTTCAGTAATACCACGAGAATAGAGCTACTGTTCAGTACCGCCACGAGAATAGAGCTACTGTTCAGTACCGCCACGAGAATAGAGCTACTGTTCAGTAGCGCCACGAGAATAGAGCTACTGTTCAGTACCGCCACAACACCTACATTAGCTAGGATATCACCTACATTAGCTAGGATAACACCTACATTAGCTAGGATAACACCTACATTAGCTA
>NC_074681.1:1229199-1256699 GCF_029448725.1 Salvelinus fontinalis
TTAGTAACAGACTTAATGAAGACTCATTCCTGCTTAGTAACAGACTTAATGAAGACTCATTCCTGCTTAGTAACAGACTTAATAAAGACTCATTCCTGCTTAGTAACATACTTAATGAAGACCCATTCCTGCTTAGTAACAGACTTAATGAAGACTCATTCCTGCTTAGTAACAGACTTAATAAAGACTCATTCCTGCTTAGTAACATACTTAATGAAGACCCATTACTGCTTAGTAACAGACTTAATGAAGACTCATTCCTGCTTAGTAACAGACTTAATGAAGACTCATTCCTGCTTAGTAACAGACTTAATAAAGACTCATTCCTGCTTAGTAACATACTTAATGAAGACCCATTACTGCTTAGTAACATACTTAATGAAGACTCATTCCTGCTTAGTAACAGACTTAATAAAGACTCATTCCTGCTTAGTAACATACTTAATGAAGACCCATTACTGCTTAGTAACAGACTTAATGAAGACTCATTCCTGCTTAGTAACAGACTTAATGAAGACTCATTCCTGCTTAGTAACAGACTTAATGAAGACCCATTACTGCTTAGTAACAGACTTAATGAAGACTCATTCCTGCTTAGTAACAGACTTAATGAAGACTCATTCCTGCTTAGTAACAGACTTAATGAAGACCCATTACTGCTTAGTAATAGACTTAATGAAGACTCATTCCTGCTTAGTAACAGACTTAATGAAGACTCATTCCTGCTTAGTAACAGACTTAATGAAGACTCATTCCTGCTTAGTAACAGACTTAATAAAGACTCATTCCTGCTTAGTAACATACTTAATGAAGACCCATTACTGCTTAGTAACATACTTAATGAAGACTCATTCCTGCTTAGTAACAGACTTAATGAAGACTCATTCCTGCTTAGTAACAGACTTAATGAAGACCCATTACTGCTTAGTAACAGACTTAATGAAGACTCATTCCTGCTTAGTAACAGACTTAATGAAGACTCATTCCTGCTTAGTAACAGACTTAATGAAGACTCATTCCTGCTTAGTAACAGACACAGGATACAACTTTCCATCTTATAGTGTGTTTATCAGTGCTGCACAACATTCAGTGAAGGCCAATGTTGAACAATCATTGCAATATATATATATATATATATTTACATATATGTAGCAGGTAGATATACTTTTCAGTGGAAAACAGTACATATTTTAATATTTTTGAACTGCCCACACACATTACCAAATGGACCGTCTACAAACTCCACATACCAAAATGCTAAAATGAATTAGTGGTCTCCAGCAGTGCAGAAAATAAAATAATTGAAGTTGCCCTTTTTCATCAAGAGGGGCTTAGCTGAGCCCTTCTGAAACAGGAGGACGGCAGGGGGCACAGAGTAGAGAGCGTTAGCACAGGCGGGGGCACGGAGTAGAGAGCGTTAGCACAGGCGGGGGCACGGAGTAGAGAGCGTTAGGACAGGCGGGAGGCACGGAGTAGAGAGCGTTAGGACAGGCGGGGGGCACGGAGTAGAGAGCGTTAGCACAGGCGGGGGCACGGAGTAGAGAGCGTTAGGACAGGCGGGGGGCACGGAGTAGAGAGCGTTAGGACAGGCGGGGGGCACGGAGTAGAGAGCGTTAGGACAGGCGGGGGCACGGAGTAGAGAGCGTTAGGACAGGCGGGGGGCACGGAGTAGAGAGCGTTAGGACAGGCGGGGGGCACGGAGTAGAGAGCGTTAGCACAGGCGGGGGCACGGAGTAGAGAGCGTTAGCACAGGCGGGGGGCACGGAGTAGAGAGCGTTAGGACAGGCGGGGGGCACGGAGTAGAGAGCGTCAGCACAGGCGGGGGGCACGGAGTAGAGAGCGTCAGCACAGGCGGGGGGCACAGAGTAGAGAGCGTTAGCACAGGCGGGGGCACAGAGTAGAGAGCGTTAGCACAGGCGGGGGCACGGAGTAGAGAGCGTTAGGACAGGCGGGGGGCACGGAGTAGAGAGCGTTAGGACAGGCGGGGGGCACGGAGTAGAGAGCGTTAGGACAGGCGGGGGGCACGGAGTAGAGAGCGTTAGGACAGGCGGGGGGCACGGAGTAGAGAGCGTTAGGACAGGCGGGGGGCACGGAGTAGAGAGCGTTAGCACAGGCGGGGGGCACGGAGTAGAGAGCGTTAGGACAGGCGGGGGGCACGGAGTAGAGAGCGTTAGGACAGGCGGGGGGCACGGAGTAGAGAGCGTTAGGACAGGCGGGGGGCACGGAGTAGAGAGCGTTAGCACAGGCGGGGGGCACGGAGTAGAGAGCGTTAGCACAGGCGGGGGGCACGGAGTAGAGAGCGTTAGCACAGGCGGGGGGCACGGAGTAGAGAGCGTTAGGACAGGCGGGGGGCACGGAGTAGAGAGCGTTAGCACAGGCGGGGGAGTAGAGAGCGTTAGCACAGGCGGGGGCACGGAGTAGAGAGCGTTAGCACAGGCGGGGGGCACGGAGTAGAGAGCGTTAGGACAGGCGGGGGGCACGGAGTAGAGAGCGTTAGGACAGGCGGGGGCACGGAGTAGAGAGCGTTAGGACAGGCGGGGGGCACGGAGTAGAGAGCGTTAGCACAGGCGGGGGAGTAGAGAGCGTTAGCACAGGCGGGGGGCACGGAGTAGAGAGCGTTAGGACAGGCGGGGGCACGGAGTAGAGAGCGTTAGCACAGGCGGGGGGCACGGAGTAGAGAGCGTTATGACAGGCGGGGGCACGGAGTAGAGAGCGTTAGGACAGGCGGGGGGGCACGGAGTAGAGAGCGTTAGGACAGGCGGGCGGCACGGAGTAGAGAGCGTTAGCACAGGCGGGGGGCACGGAGTAGCACACATCCCAAATGCCTTCCTAATAGGGCTCTGATTAAAAGTAGTGCACTACAGTGTAAATAGTGTGCCGTTTAGCATCCTTAGAGGAGACAGTAATTCCAGCCTGGAGTGCCTCAGCCAACATCCAGCCTGGAGTGCCTCAGCCAACATCCAGCCTGGAGTGCCTCAGCCAACATCCAGCCTGGAGTGCCTCAGCCAACATCCAGCCTGGAGTGCCTCAGCCAACATCCAGCCTGGAGTGCCTCAGCCAACATCCAGCCTGGAGTGCCTCAGCCAACATCCAGCCTGGAGTGCCTCAGCCAACATCCAGCCCGGAGTGCCTCTCAGCCAAGACCCAGCCTGGAGTGCCTCAGCCAAGTCCCACCCTCGAGTGCCTCAGCCAACATCCAGCCTGGAGTGCCTCAGCCAACATCCAGTCTGGAGTGCCTCAGCCAACATCCAGTCTGGAGTGCCTCAGCCAACATCCAGTCTGGAGTGCCTCAGCCAACATCCAGTCTGGAGTGCCTCAGCCAACATCCAGTCTGGAGTGCCTCAGCCAACATCCAGTCTGGAGTGCCTCAGCCAACATCCAGTCTGGAGTGCCTCAGCCAACATCCAGTCTGGAGTGCCTCAGCCAACATCCAGTCTGGAGTGCCTCAGCCAACATCCAGTCTGGAGTGCCTCAGCCAACATCCAGTCTGGAGTGCCTCAGCCAACATCCAGCCTGGAGTGCCTCAGCCAACATCCAGCCCGGAGTGCCTCTCAGCCAAGACCCAGCCTGGAGTGCCTCAGCCAAGTCCCACCCTCGAGTGCCTCAGCCAACATCCAGCCTGGAGTGCCTCAGCCAACATCAGCCTGGAGTGCCTCAGCCAACATCAGCCTGGAGTGCCTCAGCCAACATCCAGCCTGGAGTGCCTCAGCCAACATCCAGCCCGGAGTGCCTCTCAGCCAAGACCCAGCCTGGAGTGCCTCAGCCAAGTCCCACCCTCGAGTGCCTCAGCCAACATCCAGCCTGGAGTGCCTCAGCCAACATCAGCCTGGAGTGCCTCAGCCAACATCAGCCTGGAGTGCCTCAGCCAACATCCAGCCTGGAGTGCCTCAGCCAACATCCAGCCTGGAGTGCCTCAGCCAAGACCCAGCCTGGAGTGCCTCAGCCAAGTCCCAGCCTGGAGTGCCTCAGCCAAGTCCCAGCCTGGAGTGCCTCAGCCAAGACCCAGCCTGGAGTGCCTCAGCGAAGACCCAGCCTGGAGTGCCTCAGCCAAGACCCAGCCTGGAGTGCCTCAGCCAAGACCCAGCCTGGAGTGCCTCAGCCAAGACCCAGCCTGGAGTGCCTCAGCCAAGACCCAGCCTGGAGTGCCTCAGCCAAGACCCAGCCTGGAGTGCCTCAGCCAAGACCCAGCCTGGAGTGCCTCAGCCAAGACCCAGCCTGGAGTGCCTCAGCCAAGACCCAGCCTGGAGTGCCTCAGCCAAGACCCAGCCTGGAGTGCCTCAGCCAAGACCCAGCCTGGAGTGCCTCAGCCAAGACCCAGCCTGGCGTGCCTCAGCCAAGACCCAGCCTGGAGTGCCTCAGCCAAGACCCAGCCTGGAGTGCCTCAGCCAAGACCCAGCCTGGAGTGCCTCAGCCAAGACCCAGCCTGGAGTGCCTCAGCCAACATCCATCCTGGAGTGCCTCAGCCAACATCCATCCTGGAGTGCCTCAGCCAAGACCCAGCCTGACGTGCCTCAGCCAAGACCCAGCCTGGAGTGCCTCAGCCAACATCCCTCCTGGAGTGCCTCAGCCAACATCCCTCCTGGAGTGCCTCAGCCAAGACCCAGCCTGGAGTGCCTCAGCCAAGACCCAGCCTGGAGTGCCTCAGCCAAGACCCATCCTGGAGTGCCTCAGCCAAGACCCATCCTGGAGTGCCTCAGCCAAGACCCAGCCTGGAGTGCCTCAGCCAAGACCCAGCCTGGAGTGCCTCTCAGCCAAGACCCAGCCTGGAGTGCCTCTCAGCCAAGACCCAGCCTGGAGTGCCTCTCAGCCAAGACCCAGCCTGGAGTGCCTCTCAGCCAAGACCCAGCCTGGAGTGCCTCTCAGCCAAGACCCAGCCTGGAGTGCCTCAGCCAAGACCCAGCCTGGAGTGCCTCAGCCAAGACCCATCCTGGAGTGCCTCAGCCAAGACCCAGCCTGGAGTGCCTCAGCCAAGACCCAGCCTGGAGTGCCTCAGCCAAGACCCATCCTGGAGTGCCTCAGCCAAGACCCATCCTTGAGTGCCTCAGCCAAGACCCAGCCTGGAGTGCCTCAGCCAAGACCCATCCTGGAGTGCCTCAGCCAAGACCCAGCCTGGAGTGCCTCACACACTGAAGAAATAAATCGATGTGCCTCTGTTCTCTCTGTTCCCAAGGCTGGATAAATAAATTGCTTTAGCCCAACCCCAGATCAGATTGGGGAGAGGTCAGAGTTAAGAAGATTAGGTAAATAAACATCTTTAGCCCGACCCCAGATCAGATTGGGGAGAGGCCAACGTTAAGAAGATTAGATAAATAAACATATTTTAAGGGCTGACCCTGGGTCTGTCAGAACGTAGAGAGAGAGAGAGTTAGAACGATTAGTGGCTCTTTGAGTTGCTCTTTAATTCTCCTCATTTAGAGGAGATTTCCACGCTATTCCCTATATAGTGTTCTACTACCTATAGGGCTCTGATCAAATGTAGTGCATTGTGTAGGGTATAGGGAACCATTTGAGATGCGATCCGAAATCACAGAGGAGGTGGCTTCCCAGACTTTTCTGCTTTTCGTCCTACATGTACATATTACCTCAATCAATCACCCCGACTACCTCGTATCCCCAGTACACTGACTCACTAGTGGCACTCCTTGTATATAGCCTCCTTATTGTTATTGTATTGTGTTATTTTACTGTGTTTAGTATCTTCTTTTTAGATCTATCTGTTACGGTTTTTCTTACTTTTTAACTGCGTTGTCGAGGAAGGGCTCGTAAAAGTAAACATTTCACGGTAAAGTATGCACTTGTATTCGGCGCACGCGATAAATATTATTTGATTTGATTTGATTTGAGGTGAGAGGCCCTTTCTCTTCACAGAGTCCTGTCTTTCTGTGGTTCAGTCCCAAATCGCACCATATGCCCTACATACTGCCCTACTTTTGGTCCAAAAAAGTGGAAGGTGCTGATGAGTGGTAACACACACACACACACACACACACACACACACACACACACACACACACACACACACACACACATTAGCAAGCCTTGCTATCTCTAACCCTAGCCTTGACATCTGTAGCTATCTCCTGATCTGCATATCTGCTGCGTATTGACCTTACGCTAACCCACTGCTACCTGTCATTTAGCTCGCTACTAGCATGGCCTAGCGTTAGCTCTACAAACTGTTATTGGTACCACTACATCACCCACACAACGGTTACATTTCTTCCTCTCTTCTATCCTCTCCGATCACTCTGCTGTAGATTTTCATTATTTTACTAACCTGAATTATTTCCTATAACGTCTAGACCTGCAGGATATCTATTTAACCCTGTATTACTTTCATTCATTTGCCTTCTCTCCTCTCTTTCTGTCTTTTTTTACTAACGCTCTCTCTCTCCCTCTCTCTCCAATCTCGTTTGCGTTCCAATTACCTTCAACTAGGTGGTACACCGATTAGAGGTAAGGATGATGGGAAATAAACGTGTTAAAAATTCACTCCATCCCTCCGTCACTTCAACCTCAACCTCCGTCAGCCTCTCTCTCTCTCGTTCCACCTCTCTTAACCTTCGACCTCTCCATCTGCCCTGTCCACTCTGCCCCTTTACCACCACTGCCAATGTGTCCACACAGTCTTCACACTGTCCAGCCCATTCTCTGTTTTCTGTTAGTGTGTCCATCTCCCTGTTCAAACAAATGAACTTGCAACGCTTTCCCAATCAGTTCAACGGAGGGGACCTTTACTTGCAGATGATTGTGAAACACTGGACAAGTAGCTACCTTGTGCATAAGCTTCTCCACACATTTTTAGTTAAAATTTAAACCCTCTTATAATCACTAGAGACCAAACTCCTTCCTCAGTCTCTGCTCCTAGCTGTAGGAGAGTGGTGTTATTTTAATTACAGGCCAGTCTCTGCTTCTAGCTGTAGGAGAGTGGTGTTATATTAATTACAGGCCAGTCTCTGCTCCTTAGCTGTAGGAGAGTGGTGTTATTTTAATTACAGGCCAGTCTCTGCTCCTTAGCTGTAGGAGAGTGGTGTTATTTTAATTACAGGCCAGTCTCTGCTCCTTAGCTGTAGGAGAGTGGTGTTATTTTAATTACAGGCCAGTCTCTGCTTCTAGCTGTAGGAGAGTGGTGTTATTTTAATTACAGGCCAGTCTCTGCTTCTAGCTGTAGGAGAGTGGTGTTATATTAATTACAGGCCAGTCTCTGCTCCTTAGCTGTAGGAGAGTGGTGTTATTTTAATTACAGGCCAGTCTCTGCCCCTAGCTGTAGGAGAGTGGTGTTATATTAATTACAGGCCAGTCTCTGCCCCTAGCTGTAGGAGAGTGGTGTTATTTTAATTACAGGCCAGTCTCTGCCCCTAGCTGTAGGAGAGTGGTGTTATTTTAATTACAGGCCAGTCTCTGCTCCTAGATGTAGGAGTGGTGTTATTTTAATTACAGGCCAGTCTCTGCCCCTAGCTGTAGGAGAGTGGTGTTATATTAATTACAGGCCAGTCTCTGCCCCTAGCTGTAGGAGAGTGGTGTTATATTAATTACAGGCCAGTCTCTGCCCCTAGCTGTAGGAGAGTGGTGTTATTTTAATTACAGGCCAGTCTCTGCTTCTAGCTGTAGGAGAGTAGTGTTAAATTAAGTACAGGCCAGTCTCTGCCCCTAGCTGTAGGAGAGTGGTGTTATTTTAATTACAGGCCAGTCTCTGCTCCTAGCTGTAGGAGAGTGGTGTTATTTTAATTACAGGCCAGTCTCTGCCCCTTAGCTGTAGGAGAGTGGTGTTATTTTAATTACAGGCCAGTCTCTGCTCCTAGCTGTAGGAGAGTGGTGTTATTTTAATTACAGGCCAGTCTCTGCTCCTTAGCTGTAGGAGTGGTGTTATTTTAATTACAGGCCAGTCTCTGCCCCTAGCTGTAGGAGAGTGGTGTTATTTTAATTACAGGCCAGTCTCTGCTTCTAGCTGTAGGAGAGTGGTGTTATATTAATTACAGGCCAGTCTCTGCTCCTTAGCTGTAGGAGAGTGGTGTTATTTTAATTACAGGCCAGTCTCTGCTCCTTAGCTGTAGGAGAGTGGTGTTATTTTAATTACAGGCCAGTCTCTGCTCCTAGCTGTAGGAGAGTGGTGTTATTTTAATTACAGGCCAGTCTCTGCCCCTTAGCTGTAGGAGAGTGGTGTTATTTTAATTACAGGCCAGTCTCTGCTCCTAGATGTAGGAGAGTGGTGTTATTTTAATTACAGGCCAGTCTCTGCCCCTAGCTGTAGGAGAGTGGTGTTATTTTAATTACAGGCCAGTCTCTGCTCCTAGCTGTAGGAGAGTGGTGTTATTTTAATTACAGGCCAGTCTCTGCCCCTTAGCTGTAGGAGAGTGGTGTTATTTTAATTACAGGCCAGTCTCTGCTCCTAGATGTAGGAGTGGTGTTATTTTAATTACAGGCCAGTCTCTGCCCCTAGCTGTAGGAGAGTGGTGTTATATTAAGTACAGGCCAGCCTTGCCCCCTGGTATAGGAGAGTGGTGTTATTGTAAGTACAGGCCAGCCTTGCCCCCTGGTATAGGAGAGTGGTGTTATATTAAGTACAGGCCAGCCTTGCCCCCTGGTATAGGAGAGTGGTGTTATTGTAAGTACAGGCCAGCCTTGCCCCCTGGTATAGGAGAGTGGTGTTATTGTAAGTACAGGCCAGCCTTGGCCCCTGGTATCAATGGACGACTTTGCCTGAATAAAAAATGTAGACTTGATTTCCATACGAGCACTACAGACCTCTGATTGAAATAGTTGTCTCTTCCTGGAGTGGAGATAGTGTTTCAGTCTATCTCTAGTGGTAATGATGGCTGTCTGATGATGGCTGTCTGATGATGGCTGTCTGGTGATGGATGTCTGATGGTGGCTGAATAGCACAGAACTCTGCATTAATAGCACTTTGAGTCAGGGTCCTGAAAGGCTACCTTATGTCCTGCTAGTATCCCTCACCAGACAGAGGCTGTTGAAAGATATAAATATCCTGCTAGCTGAGAGGTTGGTCTCTGGAGGAGATGATGCCATGGGGGCTGGTCTCTGGAGGAGATGATGTCATGGGGGCTGGTCTCTGGAGGAGATGATGTCATGGGGGCTGGTCTCTGGGGGAGATGATGCCATGGGGGCTGGTCTCTGGAGGAGATGATGCCATGGGTGCTGGTCTCTGGAGGAGATGATGCCATGGGGGCTGGTCTCTGGAGGAGATGATGCCATGGGGGTTGGTCTCTGGAGGAGATGCAGATTGACAATAGATAGATCAGTATGCCGGTACATGACTGAGCTGAATCAGGAAGAGATGAGGAAGGCGTGTGACGGATTTGAAGGATCACCGACGTTGTCATAACCTCTATTAGTTGGTGTCACACACACACACACACACACACACACACACACACACACACACACACACACACACACACACACACACACACACACACACACACACACACACACACACACACACACACACACACACACACACACACACACACACACACACGCACACACACACACACTTGTGTGTTTCTTTGGTTGATGCGGAACCTGTTTGGTACATTCATCCCATAATACATGACTGCGTTCCAAAATGTGTCCTGACATTGTAATCTCATTATTTGTCACCATCTGCAACCTGTACGGTGTCTGGTGTTACATCAATTCTTACAGTATTATTCTATAGATTATTACCTTGGGCTTTAAACAGGGTATTGTTACATGTCTAGATAGTACTGAACTCTGAAACAGTGTTGTATGTTAAGTATCATTAAAGTATGGATATAAATATGCAGAGACATATTTATTATTCTAACATGAAATTCAGGTAAGTCTGTCTGCTGCCACTGCTATTATTTTGCTGTGTTTGGTAATCAGCCAATCAGCCTTCTCCTGAGGTGCTGAAATTCTGTAATTCAGCAGAACTGAATAGAACTGAATAGAACTGAATAGAACTGAACAGAACTGAATAGAACTGAACAGAACTGAACTGAACAGAACTGAACAGAACTGAATAGAACTGAACAGAACTGAACAGAACTGAACTGAACAGAACTGAACAGAACTGAATAGAACTGAACAGAACTGAACAGAACTGAACTGACCAGAACTGACCAGAACTGACCAGAACTGAATAGAACTGAACATAACTCTATCTGCCTTTGTTTATCTCTACCACTTCTATTTCCTACTCCGCTGAGATGGTGATGACAGTAACTAGCTGTGTTGTTGTGACTGTACTTATTCAGCTGACCTGGCCTATTACCTGGCCTGTTACCTGAGCTGCTACCTGGGCTGTTACCTGAGCTGTTACATAGCCTGTTACATAGCCTGTTACCTGGCCTGTTACCTGGCCTGTTACCTGGGCTGTTATCTGGGCTGTTCCATGGGCTGTTACCTGGCCTGTTACCTGGCCTGTTACCTGGCCTGTTACCTGGGCTGTTACCTGGCCTGTTACCTGGCCTGTTACCTGGGCTGTTACCTGGCCTGTTACCTGGCCTGTTACCTGGCCTGTTACCTGGCCTGTTACCTGGCCTGTTACCTGAGCTGCTACCTGGGCTGTTACCTGAGCTGTTACATAGCCTGTTACCTGGCCTGTTACCTGGCCTGTTACCTGGGCTGTTATCTGGGCTGTTCCATGGGCTGTTACCTGGCCTGTTACCTGGCCTGTTACCTGGCCTGTTACCTGGGCTGTTACCTGGCCTGTTACCTGGCCTGTTACCTGGCCTGTTACCTGGGCTGTTACCTGGGCTGTTACCTGGCCTGTTACCTGGCCTGTTACCTGGCCTGTTACCTGGCCTGTTACCTGAGCTGCTACCTGGGCTGTTACCTGAGCTGTTACATAGCCTGTTACCTGGCCTGTTACCTGGCCTGTTACCTGGGCTGTTATCTGGGCTGTTCCATGGGCTGTTACCTGGCCTGTTACCTGGCCTGTTACCTGGCCTGTTACCTGGGCTGTTACCTGGCCTGTTACCTGGCCTGTTACCTGGCCTGTTACCTGGGCTGTTACCTGGGCTGTTACCTGGCCTGTTACCTGGCCTGTTACCTGGCCTGTTACCTGGCCTGTTACCTGGCCTGTTCCATGGGCTGTTCCATGGACTGTTCCATGGCCTGTTACCTGGCTTGTTACCTGGCTTGTTACCTGGGCTGTTACCTGGGCTGTTACCTGGGCTGTTACCTGGGCTGTTACCTGGGCTGTTACCTGGGCTGTTACCTGGCCTGTTACCTGGCCTGTTACCTGGGCTGTTACCTGGGCTGTTACCTGGACTGTTACCTGGGCTGTTACCTGGCCTGTTACCTGGCCTGTTACCTGGCCTGTTACCTGGCCTGTTACCTGGCCTGTTACCTGGCCTGTTACCTGGCCTGTTACCTGGCCTGTTACCTGGGCTGTTCCATGGGCTGTTCCATGGGCTGTTACCTGGGCTGTTACCTGGGCTGTTACCTGGGCTGTTACCTGGGCTGTTCCATGGGCTGTTACCTGGCCTGTTACCTGGCCTGTTACCTGGCCTGTTACCTGGGCTGTTACCTGGGCTGTTACCTGGCCTGTTACCTGGGCTGTTCCATGGGCTGTTCCATGGGCTGTTACCTGGGCTGTTACCTGGGCTGTTACCTGGGCTGTTACCTGGGCTGTTCCATGGGCTGTTACCTGGCCTGTTACCTGGCCTGTTACCTGGCCTGTTACCTGGGCTGTTACCTGGGCTGTTACCTGGCCTGTTACCTGGGCTGTTACCTGGGCTGTTACATAGCCTGTTACCTGGCCTGTTACCTGGCCTGTTACCTGGCCTGTTACCTGGGCTGTTACCTGGGCTGTTCCATGGACTGTTCCATGGCCTGTTACCTGGCTTGTTACCTGGCCTGTTACCTGGCCTGTTACCTGGGCTGTTACCTGGGCTGTTACCTGGCCTGTTACCTGGCCTGTTACCTGGGCTGTTACCTGGGCTGTTACCTGGGCTGTTACCTGGGATGTTACCTGGGCTGTTACCTGGGCTGTTACCTGGGATGTTACCTGGGCTGTTACCTGGGCTGTTACCTGGGCTGTTACCTGGGCTGTTACCTGGGATGTTACCTGGGCTGTTACCTGGCCTGTTACCTGGGCTGTTACCTGGGATGTTACCTGGGCTGTTACCTGGGCTGTTACCTGGGATGTTACCTGGGATGTTACCTGGGCTGTTACCTGGGATGTTACCTGGCCTGTTACCTGGCCTGTTACCTGGCCTGTTACCTGGGCTGTTACCTGGGCTGTTACCTGGGCTGTTACCTGGGCTGTTACCTGGGCTGTTACCTGGGCTGTTACCTGGCCTGTTACCTGGCCTGTTACCTGGGCTGTTACCTGGCCTGTTACCTGGCCTGTTACCTGGGCTGTTCCATGGGCTGTTACCTGGGCTGTTACCTGGGCTGTTACCTGGGCTGTTCCATGGGCTGTTACCTGGCCTGTTACCTGGCCTGTTACCTGGCCTGTTACCTGGGCTGTTACCTGGCCTGTTACCTGGGCTGTTACCTGGGCTGTTACCTGGGCTGTTACATGGCCTGTTACCTGGCCTGTTACCTGGCCTGTTACCTGGCCTGTTACCTGGGCTGTTACCTGGGCTGTTACCTGGGCTGTTCCATGGACTGTTCCATGGCCTGTTACCTGGCTTGTTACCTGGGCTGTTACCTGGCCTGTTACCTGGCCTGTTACCTGGGCTGTTACCTGGGCTGTTACCTGGGCTGTTACCTGGCCTGTTACCTGGGCTGTTACCTGGGCTGTTACCTGGGCTGTTACCTGGGCTGTTACCTGGGCTGTTACCTGGGCTGTTACCTGGGCTGTTACCTGGGCTGTTACCTGGGCTGTTACCTGGGATGTTACCTGGGCTGTTACCTGGGCTGTTACCTGGGATGTTACCTGGGCTGTTACCCGGGCTGTTACCCGGGATGTTACCTGGGATGTTACCTGGGCTGTTACCTGGCCTGTTACCTGGCCTGTTACCTGGGCTGTTACCTGGGCTGTTACCTGGGATGTTACCTGGGCTGTTACCTGGGCTGTTACCTGGCCTGTTACCTGGGCTGTTACCTGGGATGTTACCTGGGCTGTTACCTGGCCTGTTACCTGGGATGTTACCTGGGATGTTACCTGGGCTGTTACCTGGGATGTTACCTGGCCTGTTACCTGGCCTGTTACCTGGCCTGTTACCTGGGCTGTTACCTGGGCTGTTACCTGGGCTGTTACCTGGGCTGTTACCTGGGCTGTTACCTGGGCTGTTACCTGGCCTGTTACCTGGCCTGTTACCTGGGCTGTTACCTGGCCTGTTACCTGGCCTGTTACCTGGGCTGTTCCATGGGCTGTTACCTGGGCTGTTACCTGGGCTGTTACCTGGGCTGTTCCATGGGCTGTTACCTGGCCTGTTACCTGGCCTGTTACCTGGCCTGTTACCTGGGCTGTTACCTGGGCTGTTACCTGGCCTGTTACCTGGGCTGTTACCTGGGCTGTTACCTGGGCTGTTACATGGCCTGTTACCTGGCCTGTTACCTGGCCTGTTACCTGGCCTGTTACCTGGGCTGTTACCTGGGCTGTTACCTGGGCTGTTCCATGGACTGTTCCATGGCCTGTTACCTGGCTTGTTACCTGGGCTGTTACCTGGCCTGTTACCTGGGCTGTTACCTGGGCTGTTACCTGGGCTGTTACCTGGCCTGTTACCTGGCCTGTTACCTGGGCTGTTACCTGGGCTGTTACCTGGGCTGTTACCTGGGCTGTTACCTGGGCTGTTACCTGGGCTGTTACCTGGGCTGTTACCTGGGCTGTTACCTGGGCTGTTACCTGGGATGTTACCTGGGCTGTTACCTGGGCTGTTACCTGGGATGTTACCTGGGCTGTTACCCGGGCTGTTACCTGGGATGTTACCTGGGATGTTACCTGGGCTGTTACCTGGGCTGTTACCTGGCCTGTTACCTGGGATGTTACCTGGGCTGTTACCTGGGCTGTTACCTGGGCTGTTACCTGGGCTGTTACCTGGCCTGTTACCTGGCCTGTTACCTGTGTGTCTACATACTACAGTAGTTAGAGCAGAAACACTTTAACTTTCTGAGATGGAGACTACGTCTCAAAGTGTACCCTATTCCCTACGATGTGCATTGCTTTTGAATAGAGGACTACTGTACGGTACATAGTGCGCTATATTTGGAATAGGGTGCCATTTTAGGACTTACGCCGAGTCCCGGTGGTGATGGATAGCCTGGAAGTCAGTATTTATTTATTTGTATTTTTACCCCGTTTTCTCCCCAATTTTGTGGTATCCACTGTAACTAGTCAGATGGAACCAGCGTTTGATTGGCGCTCAGATGGAACCTGGGTTTGATTGGAGCTCAGATGGAACCAGGGTTTGATTGGAGCTCAGATTGAACCTGGGTTTGATTGGAGCTCAGATGGAACCTGGGTTTGATTGGAGCTCAGATGGAACCTGGGTTTGATTGGAGCTCAGATGGAACCAGGGTTTGATTGGAGCTCAGATGGAACCAGGGTTTGATTGGAGCTCAGATGGAACCAGGGTTTGATTGGAGCTCAGATGGAACCAGCGTTTGATTGGAGCTCAGAAGGAACCAGGGTTTGATTGGAGCTCAGATGGAACCAGGGTTTGATTGGAGCTCAGATGGAACCAGGGTTTGATTGGAGCTCAGATGGAACCAGGGTTTGATTGGAGCTCAGATGGAACCTGGGTTTGATTGGAGCTCAGATGGAACCAGGGTTTGATTGGAGCTCAGATGGAACCAGGGTTTGATTGGAGCTCAGATTGAACCAGGGTTTGATTGGAGCTCAGATGGAACCAGCGTTTGATTGGAGCTCAGATGGAACCAGGGTTTGATTGGAGCTCAGATGGAACCTGCGTTTTGATTGGAGCTCAGATAGAACCTGGGTTTTGATTGGAGCTCAGATAGAACCTGGGTTTTGATTGGAGCTCAGTAGTCAACAGGAATTAACCGTTGGAGGGTCCCATCTCACCTGGTGAGGAGGGCATCTCCCTCCACTGTTTGCAGCACCTGATTATCTCATGTTTGAAAGGTTAGACTCGGGGGGCGGAGCTAGCATGTTGGAGTGAACGGCTGCGTGTGAGAGGCTCCTGCAACTTTTTTGCGAAATAATCTAACTTACCCTACTTTATGATACTTTTTACAACAAACGTTTCTTTCTAATACAACATCGTAACTTTCTGTGTAAAAATGCCGAGTAATAAGCGACCAAAGGACAATAAATCCACATCGGAGGCCTACTCCACACCAAACAACGAGACAGACATGGCGGAAGGCACAGGCAACAACGTGACACTTAAAGAACTTACCCAGGCTTTGGGAGAACTACGTGTTGCTTTAGCTGAGGATCTTAAGGCTACTATTGCTGAACTGGACACCAAAATCGAGGGCACCATTCGAGCGGTCGCTTCGCAGGGCCAGAGTATTGTGGACCTTGAGAGGGCTTCTGAATTCAGCGCTGGTAGGATCGACGAGTTAGAGAAGCTGTGCTCGTCACTACAGGGTACTGTGCAGAGGCTTTCTGTGAAAGTGGTCGACCTGGAGGGCCGTTCCAGACGTAATAACCTTCGCGTTGTTGGTCTGGCAGAGGGGGTAGAGGCGGGCTCTCGCCCCACCGACTTCTTCGCCAAGCTATTGAAGGATGCAATGGGATCGGACGTTTTGGGTTCGGACCCCCAGCTGGACCGTGCACATCGCGCCCCTGTCCCAGTGCCTGGACCGGGTCAACGCCCTCGCCCAGTAATCATCTGTTGTCACAGTTTCAAGACCAAGGATCTTATCCTGCGCGAGGCCCGAATGAGGGGCAACCTGTTACATAAAGGGCACCCCTTCCGTGTCTATGATGATTATGCGCCCGATGTGGCAAAGGACCGTGGCGGCTACAGAGATGTCATGGCCAAACTCTACAAACTCCATCTTCGCCCAGCCTTGCTCTTCCCTGCAAGACTAAGAATTACCCCGCCCTCTGGTGAGAAGATGTGGCTCTCCTCGGTTTTGGACGCAGAGAAGTTTATCCGGGAACATACGCCAATCCCCCGTACAGGTTAGAGTGCCTTGTCATTGTGTGTTAGGGTCTGCTCATGGAATCGAATCCATACTAAACCATAACGGGTGAAACCGTATTGAACGGTCTCAACAAGGGCTGCCGAACATGCAAGATGCTGTGGAGGGCGGTCTTGGCTCTCAATTAAAGTCACTTTCATTCTGGCTGTGTTCAGAGCGATGCCTATTTAGGATGCCTTCCAGGTTTGATCATTGTCACTTTCGGATGAATATACTTATTACCCCCATTTTTTTTTGTTTCGTTATTTATTTTTTAATTCTTACATTTATTGTTATTACAATACCATTTATTTAAAGCTTGCAGGGGACTGGGGGTGATGGTGGGGAAGGGGCAGACACAGACACCTGGATAGCAGGTGGATGTTTTGTGCCGTTCTGCCTTTGATATAGCCGAGGGCCGCTCTCCCGATTAGATCCCTACCAGCCCTCTGTAGTGTCTAGGTAGGTGTGCGTACATATAATTATTATTTGTACTTTATAATTATTTTCTCTTAGCATGTTACTATTATGTATGTGTATATTTTAAATTAGTGTAGATTATTACTCTGGGGCATGAGTGTTTCTGTATGTATGGGTATGTATGTGTATATGCGCATATGTAGATATGTATGGGTGTGTGTGTGTGTATATGTATATTTTTAAATATATACCTTTATATGTATTTTTTGGGGATGTGTGTGTGTATGTGTTTGTATGTGTGTATGTGTATGTATGTATATATATGTGTGTATATGTATGTATGTATGTATATGTATATTTATATATATATATATGTATATGGGTAAGTATGTGTATGTGTGTGTATGTATACATGTATATATATAACCTTTTTATTTATTTATTTTCTGACTGGGGGATACGTTTAATTTAGAAAAATTCTTGTTTCCGATCTAACCCACAATATGTAAATGTACGGCTGTCTAAGTTGGTTGCTGATGGTTCATGTTTAGACCGGCAGTGCTTAGCAAAATAATCTTGTGATGCTATATCTTGCTTATCTCAGGGATAGATAGACCCAAGATGACGCTTAAGTGCGCAATATGTTTAGGTTGAAACTTATTCTCTTTAGGTTTATTAGATGCTAATTGGACACTTTATTCGCGGGAGCCTCCTCAGTTCATATGTTAGTAGAAGTTCTAGGATAGTGAGAGGTGAACGTACAGTTGGGATTTTATTTCTGTTTCACCTCTTGTTCGAGGTCGCGCCGTGCTTTTTTGGCATCGGCCAGACAATGTGTTTATTATTTTTATTTTTATTTTATTTTCTCTCCTATTTGTGTATGCCTGTTAAAGGTGGGTTGGGCGGGGGGGTAAATAGTGGGGAAAGTAGGGGAACAGGGTGGGAAGTAAAGGGGCTTGCAGGGGGGGAGGGGCTGGTTGGATACTGCTCGGGTGTAGCTGCTACATATGCTGATCGTGATGGTTTGGTGCGCTTTCTTACCTTTTTTATTGAGTTACAAGTTATGCAGGCCACCATAGGAACTACAAATGAGAGGGGGGCGGGGCTCACATTCACTTCCTGGAATGTCAGGGGCTTAAACGAACCAATTAAGAGAGGCAAGGTCCTAGCCCACTTGAAAGCACTCTCGTCTGATATTATATTTTTGCAAGAAACCCATCTGAAAAATAATGCTCACAGCAGACTTAAATGTAGGTGGGTGGGGCAAGTGTATCACTCTAACTTCTCTGCCAAAACGAGAGGCACAGCGATTCTGGTACGGAAAGGAATTCCCTTTCTACATAAAACCACTATTGTGGATAAAGAGGGTCGTTATGTGATCGTAATAGGAGAGATCCACTCTACTTCTGTAACTCTACTAAATATCTATGGGCCAAACATTGATAACCCCTCTTTTTTCAAAAGAGTCCTTGCCCTGATTCCAGATATCTCCCATACTAACCTGATCATTGGAGGGGACCTTAACTGCGTGCTAGACCAATATTTGGACAGATCCTCTACCCGGCGAACCCCCACCTCCTATTCAAGTGAATTCTTGAATACCTACATAAAGAATTCTAACTTATTGGATATATGGAGGATCACTAACCCTACGGGCAGGGAATACTCCTTTCACTCTCATGTTCACAATGTTTATACTCGAATTGACTACTTTTTGGTTGATGCTAAACTACTCCCCTATACCTGTAATGTGAAGTATCATGATATTATAATCTCGGACCACAGTCCACTCACCTTCTCCCTGAGATTGGGTGACATGGTACCAAACGAGAGGGTCTGGAGGTTAAATCCTCAGCTCCTCACAGAACCAACATTCTGTGAACATCTTAAAGACCAAATAACATTTTTCTTTGATACCAACGACAACACAGAGACTTCCCCAGCATTACTGTGGGAAACACTTAAGGCTTATTTGAGAGGCTGTATCATCTCCTATCAGACTGCCAGGAGTAGGCAAAACAAGGGAAAATTGGTAGTACTGGAGGGACAAATTCACTTACTGGATAGGGAGAATGCTAGACATCCATCTATGGAGAAACATAAAAAAATTACCTCTTTAAAATTTGAATATAATCAGACTCTCTCAGCTAAAATTGCTAAATCTTTTCTCTACGCCAAGCAAAAATATTTTGAGTTTGGTGACAAACCACACAAATTACTCGCCAGACAACTTCGAAAAATTGTGAGTGACCGAATGATTCACAAAGTTAAGTCTGCATCTGGGGAATTACTCTCTTCCCCCAAAGACATCAATGACAGATTCCGTCAGTTTTATGAGACTCTATATACATCTAAAGCCGATTCTAACCCCTTAATTATGCAAAACTTTTTGGATGACTGTAATCTTCCTGCCCTGAGCCAGGAAGATTCTAACTTCCTGAATAAGGAAATATCTCTTGAAGAAATTCGAGAAACAATCAAAACTCTAAAGAGTGGCAAGACCCCGGGCCCAGATGGATACCCGGGTGAATTCTATAAAACATTCAGCAACATGCTCTCTCCCTACCTGCACAAAATGTTGGTTCAGTCCAGAGAGGATGGAGCTCTTCCATCTACTTTGGAGGAAGCATTCATTACAGTTATACATAAGAAGGGTAAAGATCCGGAAGAGGTAGGGTCATACAGACCAATATCCCTCCTCAATACAGACCAAAAGATTTTAGCAAAAACCCTGGCTAACAGGCTTAGCACTTTAATTGGCAAACTGGTCCATTCGGACCAGACCGGTTATTACCGAACAGAAACTCATTCTTCAATCTCAGGCGCCTCTTCAACATTATGTATTCTCAGAGGTTACCAAACATGGACCTTGCCGTTGTATCTCTTGACGCCGAGAAGGCTTTTGACCAAGTTGAGTGGTCCTATCTATTCAAAGTCCTACATAAATTTAATATTGGAGATGGGTTCATAAATTGGATCCAGCTTTTATATAGGAACCCCTGTGCGAGAATACTCACTAACCAATCATTGTCGCCCCGATTTAACCTCTACAGAGGGACAAGGCAGGGTTGTGCGCTGTCGCCGATGCTCTTCGCCCTAATCATTGAACCTCTCGCTCAGACGATTAGATCTGATGCAGCAATACACGGCTATAATACTAAAGATACTCTAAATAAGATTTCCCTATACGCAGATGACATTCTCCTCTATGTAACAGAACCCCAAGCTAGTATTCCAGCTATTCTTGATGTGATTAATTTGTTTGGTACCTTCTCGGGATACAGAATAAATTGGAACAAGAGTGAATTAATGCCCATACGGTTACAAAACACCTCCTGGCTAGAACATCTTCCACTTAAGTTATCTTCAGAAAAATTTACCTATCTAGGAATTGTAGTTACCAAACAATATTCCTTACTATTTAAAGAGAATTTCCCCTCGCTGATGCAAAAACTAAAAACAAACATACAATTTTGGAGAACTCTCCCAATTTCTCTGCTCGGAAGAATTAATGCCATTAAAATGGTCTTCCTCCCACAACTGCTCTACCTATACCAGAACATCCCAGTATTCATACCTAAATCCTTTCATAAACAACTGGACTCAATTATCAATCCTTTCATCTGGGATTATAAAACACACAGGATAGGTAAAAAACACCTCTGCAAATCCAAGATGGAAGGAGGACTGTCTCTCCCAAATTTTATATTTTATTATTGGGCCGCTAACCTCCGTGCGGTTACGTTTTTGCTGGATGACGCACGTCCGTCACCCACCTGGCTTAGTATGGAGCGTGAGGAGTGTCACCCCTTCTCTATTGGTGCTGTGATTTTGTCGCCTGTCAATCTGGAGAGGTCACTTTATCGTAACAATCCTATTATACATAGCACAGTCCGAATCTGGAAGCAAATTAAAACCCACTTTGAGCTTAGACCAATGTCATTCATGCTCCCTGTTGCCAGGAACCCCTCCTTTGCCCCCTCCAACCTTGATAACACCTTTGAGCAATGGGGAGAGTTGGGGATAAGTACCATAGGGGATTTATATATAGAAGGGACCTTTGCTTCCTTTGAGTTGCTGAGGGAAACTTATAATCTTCCCAGAAATAACTTTTTCAGATACCTACAAATCAGAGACTATGTTAGGAAACACCTCCCAACATTTGGGAACGCTAAGCCTTCCATGTTTGACGGATGCATAAAAACATCCCCCACCTCAGACAAACTGATATCTCGTTTATATGACTCTTTTCAATCGGTTAGCACACCCTCTACAGAGGCCATTAAGGCAAAATGGGAGGAAGAACTAGGGACTGACATTTCGATGGCAGACTGGGAAGATAGCTTGGAGTATATCCACACCTGCTCCATTAACTCCAGACATCGGCTCATACAATTCAAGGTATTACACAGATTACACTATTCCAAAACCAAACTGCATAGGATATTTCCTGATACATCCCCTTTGTGTGATAAATGTCAGGCTGCACAGGGTACACTTCTCCACTGCTTTGCCCTATGCTCTAGCTTGCATGGTTACTGGTGTGGAATTTTTAGGATCCTCTCTGAAGTTCTGGAGACTTCAATTGACCCAGACCCGCTTCTGATAATCCTGGGAGTGTCTGATTCCCTAATCGGACTAACCAACCCCCAAAAACAACTCATCTCTTACAGTCTCATTTCGGCAAAAAAACTAATCTTGTTGTTCTGGAAAAAGAGGGAAGCGCCCACTACCAAATTATGGCTCAGCGAATTGGCAAACACTGTACACTTAGAAAGGATTAGATATATTCTGAACAATAAATTATTAACATTTGATCAGATCTGGCAGCCTTTCCTCTCTTACTTGGACCATTCGGCGCTGTGAATTTGTACTTTTTAACGCACTCTCCATTGTAATATTTTAATCCACCTCTGGGCAGCACGTGCTGGCACCGCCACCCGAGCAGCGGGGAGGGGTATAAGGGGAAGGGATAAGGGGGGGGGGGGGATAAAGGGGGGGAATAAGGGGGGGTGACACCCACCCTCTTTCTTTCTACCTGTCCTTGTTTTGTATGTCTTGTTTTGTAATAATTGTTTTGTACCCAGAACTCTGGATCTTTTTATTTCTGTCTGCTCTTTTATGTTTAGTTAAAAATTGTATACCTGCCTTTCATACCTATACACCATTCCTGTGTGTGTTCAATAAAAATATTTGAACGAAAGGTTAGACTCAGATATATGGCTTCTCTCAGAATAAACATATTTTTTAAAAGAGAGAGATGGGAAATGTAGACTTAACTGGACTCAGAGGGTGTGTGGAAGGAAGCATTAAAGTGGCACCATAGTCCACTCTGTATAAACTAGTCTTAACTATATCCTGATGGTCTTGTAGTCGTTGTAGCTTAGTCTAGCTTAGCGTTGCTAGCCTGGCGACTGTCGTCTGGGATGTAGCCTTAGCGACCGTTGCCTGGATATAAAGCCTAGCAAGAGCCCTGTATGAACTTACTGTGTTTTTGTCATGTCAGTTGTTTTCTTAGGCAGAAAAGGCAGAACTAGACGTGAATATGACGTCTTGAGGTGATTCATTGACCTTTGAGACATGGACTCGACAAGAGTGCCAGCTGTTTTTCCTGACTGGGCCAGACAGAGAGAGTTAAATATGTTGATTTTTGTGGGACACAGCTCACAACGCTCTTAAACCAGCCAAATCAGCTAAATGCTGATGTGTCGTCGTAGGCAAATTGTTATATAACAACTAGCGCCCTATTCATAACACTTTATCATGCGTACCGTAGAGAGAGAGGTGTTTGACTGTGATGCTCTCTGTCGAGGCGCTGTAGAGATAATTATAATGTTACTTCTTATGAAGTAAAAACCTCAGGAAGTCTACAGAAGAGAAAATACACTTACTAGACGGTGCAAACGTCTGTATTAGTCATATGATGAAAAATAGACGGTTCGGGGTCGTTGATCTAAGGTTGTGAAACAGTTTAAGAACGAAGGTCATCTGAACCTTCTCTTTCTTCTGGTAAATCCCAATCAGAAACCCTGTTAGATTTACTAGATGGTGTAGTCCTGAATAAACCCTGTTAGATTTACTAGATGGTTTAGTCCTGAATAAAACCTGTTAGATTTACTAGATGGTTTAGTCCTGAATAAACCCTGTTAGATTTACTTGATGGTTTAGTCCTGAATAAACCCTGCTAGATTTACTAGATGGTTTAGTCCTGAATAAACCCTGTTAGATTTACTAGATGGTGTAGTCCTGAATAAACCCTGTTAGATTTACTAGATGGTTTAGTCCTGAATAAACCCTGTTAGATTTACTAGATGGTTTAGTCCTGAATAAACCCTGTTAGATTTACTAGATGGTGTAGTCCTGAATAAACCCTGCTAGATTTACTTGATGGTTTAGTCCTGAATAAACCCTGTTAGATTTACTAGATGGTGTAGTCCTGAATAAACCCTGTTAGATTTACTAGATGGTTTAGTCCTGAATAAACCCTGTTAGATTTACTAGCTGGTTTAGTCCTGAATAAACCCTGTTAGATATACTAGATAGTGTGTAATCCTGAAATGGTCTTTATTGAAAAAAAATAGCACATCTAAGGTTGTCAAACTATTTTAGAAAATTAAGTCAAAATTATTTTTCAATGCCCACACTAGCATAATACTTAGAATTACAATCCCAACTCATTACGTTACTCTTGAGTATTTTGTGGTAGAGACATTGAGACAGAGCCCTTGTCTCTCCATGTCCCAGATGGTAACTGTGTTGTTAAACCCCTGCAGGAGCCCTACAGATTGAGAACAGTGAGGAGTCCGACCAGGGGAAGTATGAGTGTGTCGCCATGAACAGTGCTGGAACGCGCTACGCCGCCCCAGCCAACCTCTACGTGCGAGGTAAGGTCCTGCCGTTCATATTTCCCCTCCGTTCATCGCTACGTGTCTTCATTGGTCTTTATGTCCTCACCCTAAACAGCAATGTCATGTCTTTTTCCCCTGAATAACTCACCGTAACCTCATCCCACAGGAACTCTCTCTCTCTCTCTGTCTACCAGGTGCAGCCAAAACGTTTTCCACCTCCGTCTATAAAAACAGGCCAGGGCTTTTTTATTTTCACACTGTCTGTGGAAGGTTTTTAGTTCTCTCCTCTCCTCTCATTTTACATTGACATTTTAGTCATTTAGCAGATACTCTTATCCAGAGAGACTTACAGTGAGTGCATTCATCTTAAGATAGCTAGATGGGACAACCACATGTCATAGTCAGTACATTTTTCCTCAGTAAAGTAACTATCAGCAATGTCAGAGCTGGTAGGGGGGAAAAGTCAAGTGCGGGAATTACTTCTCTCCCTTCCTCTCCTTTCTTCTCTCCCCTCCTTTCTCCTCTTCCCTCCCCTCCTTTCCTCTCTCCTTTCTCCTCTTCCCTCCTTTCTCCTCTTCCCTCCCCTCCTTTCCTCTCTTCTTTCTTCTCTGTATCATAGTTGAGCTGGTACAGAGCCTGGTGGTTCAGAGTGAGGCCATTTTCTGTTATTGTTGTTGTGAGTGTGTGAAGAGACTGACAATACCATGCGTGTGCTGAGGATTTAGGTCAGGGTTAAGTCCAGGACCACAAGCCGCTGAGACTTTCTCAGGTACATGAAAGAAAGAAATGAAGAGAGAAATGTGCTGCCGTCTGTAATACTGGGAGAGCGAGAGGGAACGAGAGAGAAGGAGAGGTAGAGGGAAGGAGAGAGAGGTAGAGGGAAGGAGAGAGAGGTAGAGGGAAGGAGAGAGAGGTAGAGGGAAGGAGAGAGAGGTAGAGGGAAGGAGAGAGAGGTAGAGGGAAGGAGAGAGAGGTAGAGGGAAAGAGAGAGAGGTAGAGGGAAGGAGAGAGAGGTAGAGGGAAGGAGAGAGAGGTAGAGGGAAGGAGAGAGAGGTAGAGGGAAGGAGAGAGAGGTAGAGGGAAGGAGAGAGAGGTAGAGGGAAGGAGAGAGAGGTAGAGGGAAGGAGAGGTAGAGGGAAGGAGAGACTGACTGTCTCTATTACTTCAACATGTTCAACTCATGTAATTGTAATACATTTAAACCAGACTAGATAGACATAATACATACATATAATACATACAGATAGAGGTTTAAACCAGACTAGGTAGATATAGTTTTAAACCAGACTAGGTAGATAGAGGTTTAACCCAGACTAGGTAGATATAGGATATAGGTTTTCTAATGATCAGTTAGCCTTTTAAAATGATAAACTTGTATTAGCTAACACATTGTGCCATTGGAACACAGGAGTGATGGTTGCTGATAATGGGCCTCTGTACGCCTATGTAGATATTCCATTAAAAATCAGCCGTTTCCAGCTACAATAGTCATTTACAACATTAACAATGTCCACACTGTATTTCTGATCAATTTGATGTTATTTTAAAGGACAAGAAATGTGCTTTTCTTTCAAAAACAATAACATTTCTAAGTGACCCCAAACTTTTGAACGGTAGTGTGTGGGTGTGTGTCTGTCTGTGTGTCTGTCTGTATGTGTGGGTGTCTGTGTGTGGGTGTCTGTGTGTCTGTCTGTGTTTGGGTGGGTGTGTCTGTGTGTGGGTGTCTGTCTGTGTGTGTCTGTGTGTGTCTGTGTGTGTGTGTGTGTGTGTGTGTGTGTGTGTGTGTGTGTGTGTGTGTGTGTGTGTGTGTGTGTGTGTGTGTGTGTGTGTGTGTGTGTGTGTGTGTGTGTGTGTGTGTGTGTGTGTGTGTGTGTGTGTCTGTATGTGTCATGGTTGGCCGACTCTAGCAGAGGTCTGTGTGTGTGGGTATCTGTCTGTGTGTGTGTGTGGGTGTGTGTGTGTGTGTGTGTGTGTGTGTGTGTGTCTGTATGTGTCATGGTTGGCCGACTCTAGCAGAGGTCTGTGTGTGTGGGTATCTGTCTGTGTGTGTCTGTGTGTCTGTCTGTGTGTCTGTCTGTGTGTCTGTCTGTGTGTGTGTGTGTGTGTGTGTGTGTGTGTGTGTGTGTGTGTGTGTGTGTGTGTGTGTGTGTGTGTGTGTGTGTGTGTGTGTGTGTGTGTGTGTGTCTGTATGTGTCATGGTTGGCCGACTCTAGCAGAGGTGTGTCTGTGTGTGTGGGTATCTGTCTGTGTGTGTGTGGGTGTCTGTGTGTGTCTGTGTGTGTGTGTGTCTGTGTGTGTGTGTATGTGTGTGTCTGTATGTGTCATGGTTGGCCGACTCTAGCAGAGGTGTGTCTGTGTGTGTGGGTATCTGTCTGTGTGTGTGTGGGTGTCTGTGTGTGTGTGTGTGTGTGTGTGTGTGTGTGTGTGTGTGTGTGTGTGTGTGTGTGTGTGTGTGTGTGTGTGTGTGTGTGTGTGTGTGTGTGTGTGTGTGTGTGTGTGTGTGTCTGTATGTGTCATGGTTGGCCGACTCTAGCAGAGGTCTGTGTGTGTGGGTATCTGTCTGTGTGTCTGTCTGTGTGTCTGTCTGTGTGTGTGTGTGTCTGTCTGTCTGTCTGTCTGTGTGTGTGTGTGTGTGTGTGTGTGTGTGTGTGTGTGTGTGTGTGTGTCTGTATGTGTCATGGTTGGCCGACTCTAGCAGAGGTGTGTCTGTGTGTGTGGGTATCTGTCTGTGTGTGTGTGGGTGTCTGTGTGTGTGTGTGTCTGTGTGTGTGTGTGTGTGTGGGTATCTGTCTGTGTGTGTGTGGGTGTCTGTGTGTGTGTGTGTGTGTGTGTCTGTATGTGTCATGGTTGGCCGACTCGAGCAGAGGTGTTTGTTTTTCCATCAAGGTAATTACAGTGCCTTCAGAAATTATTCAAAATGGATTAAATAGATTTTTTTCTCTCCCATTCTCACACAGTCCCTTATAATGACCAAGTCAAAACATGTTTTTTAAAATGTTTACAAATGTATTGAAAATGAAATACAGAAATATCTAATTTACATAAGTATTTACACCCCTGAGTCAATACTTTATAGAATCAACTTTGGCAGCGATTACAGCTGAGAGTCTTTCTGGGTAAGTCTCTAAGAGCTTTCCACACATGGATTCTGTAACATTTGGCCATTTGTTCTTTACAAAATTCTTCAAGCTCTGTCAAATTGGTTGTTGATCTAGACAACTTTTTTCCTGTCATAGATTTTCAAGTAGATTTCAGTCAAAACTGTAACACGGCCACTCAGGAACATTCACTGTCTTCTTGGTAAGCAACTCCAGTGTAGATTTGGCCCTGTGTTATAGGTTATTGTCCTGCTTAAAGGTGAATTCATCTCCCAGTGTCTGGTGGAAAGCAGACTGAACCAGGTTTTCCTCTAGGATTTTGACTGTGCTTAGCTCCATTCTGTTTATTTTTCATCCTGAAAAACTCCCCAGTCCTTAACAATTACAAGCATACCCATAACATGATGCAGCCACCATAATGCTTGAAAATATGGAGAGTGGTACTCAGTAATGTGTTAAATGCTTTGCCACATTTTTTGCAGTGTTACTTTAGTGCCATGTTGCAAACAGGATGCATGTTTAGGAATATTTTATATTCTGTACAGGCTTCCTTCTTTTCACTCTGTCAATTAGATTAGTATTGTGGAGTAACTACAATGTTGTTGATCCATCCTCAGTTTTCTCCTATCACAATCAACTTTAAAGTCACAATTCACCTCATGTTGAAATCCCTGAGCAGTTTCCTTCCTCTCCGGACACCTGTATATTTGTAGTGACTGAGTGTATAGATACACCATCCAAAATGTAATTAATAACTTTACCATGCTCAAAGGGATAGTCAATATCTGTTCTTTTTTTTTTTCTTTTTTTTTTTTACCCATCTACCAATAGGTGCCATTTGCAAAGCATAAATGCAAAGCATTAGAAAACCTCCCTGGTCTTTATGGTTGAATCTGTGTTTGAAATTCACTGCTCGACTGAGGGACCTTACAGATAATTGTATGTGGGGTACAGAGACGAGGTAATCACTCAAAAATCATGTTAAACACTATTATTTCACACACAGCGAGTTCATGCAACTTATGTGACTTTTTTAGCACATTTTGACTCTGGAACTTATTTAGGCGTTTCATAACAAAGGTGCTGAATACTTATTGAC
>NC_074681.1:1261699-1301699 GCF_029448725.1 Salvelinus fontinalis
CCTGGTCTTGTTCAGCCTGTCCCTTGACTTGTCCCCACTTGGTCTTGTTCAGCCTGTCCCTTGACTTGTCCCCACCTGGTCTTGTTCAGCCTGTCCCTTGACTTGTCCCCACCTAGTCTTGTTCAGCCTGTCCCTTGACTAGCACCCACCTGGTCTTGTTCAGCCTGTCCCTTGACTTGTCCCCACCTGGTCTTGTTCAGCCTGTCCCTTGACTAGCACCCACCTGGTCTTGTTCAGCCTGTCCATTGACTTGTCCCCACCTGGTCTTGTTCAGCCTGTCCCTTGACTTGTCCCCACCTGGTCTTGTTTAGCCTGTCCCTTGACTACCACCCACCTGGTCTTGTTCAGCCTGTCCCTGGACTTGTCCCCACCTGGTCTTGTTCAGCCTGTCCCTGGACTTGTCCCCACCTGGTCTTGTTCAGCCTGTCCCTTGACTTGTTACCCACCTGGTCTTGTTCAGCCTGTCCCTTGACTAGCACCCACTTGGTCTTGTTTAGCCTGTCCCTTGACTAGCACCCACCTGGTCTTGTTCAGCCTGTCCCTGGACTTGTCCCCACCTGGTCTTGTTCAGCCTGTCCCTTGACTTGTCCCCACCTGGTCTTGTTCAGCCTGTCCCTTGACTTGTTACCCACCTGGTCTTGTTCAGCCTGTCCCTTGACTAGCACCCACTTGGTCTTGTTTAGCCTGTCCCTTGACTAGCACCCACCTGGTCTTGTTCAGCCTGTCCCTGGACTTGTCCCCACCTGGTCTTGTTCAGCCTGTCCCTTGACTTGTCCCCACCTGGTCTTGTTCAGCCTGTCCCTTGACTTGTTACCCACCTGGTCTTGTTCAGCCTGTCCCTTGACTAGCACCCACTTGGTCTTGTTTAGCCTGTCCCTTGACTAGCACCGACCTGGTATTGTTCAGCCTGTCCCTGGACTTGTTACCCACCTGGTCTTGTTCAGCCTGTCCCTTGACTAGCACCCACTTGGTCTTGTTTAGCCTGTCCCTTGACTAGCACCCACCTGGTCTTGTTTAGCCTGTCCCTTGACTTGTCCCCACCTGGTCTTGTTTAGCCTGTCCCTTGACTAGCACCCACCTGGTCTTGTTTAGCCTGTCCCTTGACTAGCACCCACCTGGTCTTGTTCAGCCTGTCCCTGGACTTGTTACCCACCTGGTCTTGTTCAGCCTGTCCCTTGACTAGCACCCACTTGGTCTTGTTTAGCCTGTCCCTTGACTAGCACCCACCTGGTCTTGTTTAGCCTGTCCCTTGACTTGTCCCCACCTGGTCTTGTTTAGCCTGTCCCTTGACTAGCACCCACCTGGTCTTGTTTAGCCTGTCCCTTGACTAGCACCCACCTGGTCTTGTTTAGCCTGTCCCTTGACTAGCACCCACTTGGTCTTGTTTAGCCTGTCCCTTGACTAGCACCCACCTGGTCTTGTTTAGCCTGTCCCTTGACTTGTCCCCACCTGGTCTTGTTCAGCCTGTCCCTTGACTTGTCCCCACCTGGTCTTGTTCAGCCTGTCCCTTGACTAGCACCCACCTGGTCTTGTTTAGCCTGTGTAATTCATTGCTACTGTTCAGTATGTAGCACATGGTTTATTGTGTGTACTTTACCACAAATCCTCCCATTGCCCTCTCCCTCTCCCTCTCCCTCTCCCTCTGTCTCTGTCTCTGTCTCTGTCTCTGTCTCTGTCTCTGTCTCTGTCTCTCTCTCTCTCTCTCTCTCTCTCTCTCTCTCTCTCTCTCTCTCTCTCCACACCCAGTCAATGTCATATTCACTACTAGATAGCTGCTACAGGTATTCATGTACTACCTTTAACCTCCACTCTCTATCCTCCTGAATCGGTTTGGCTATTCAGGTGGTGTTAGGCACTATCGGTTCTGTTTGGTATTGAGACAGTCAGCCCGGTAACACGGCTACCTGCCGCTGAGGTACATGGGTATCAGGAAGGACAAAGCGGATCACAAGGGATCATGTGTGTTTCAGACATCACTGTACTACGGGGCCCAGCCAGACATCACTGTACTACGGGGCCCAGCCAGACATCACTGTACTACTGGGCCCAGCCAGACATCACTGTACTACTGGGCCCAGCCAGACATCACTGTACTACTGGGCCCAGCCAGACATCACTGTACTACTGGGCCCAGCCAGACATCACTGTACTACTGGGCCCAGCCAGACATCACTGTACTACTGGGCCCAGCCAGACATCACTGTACTACTGGGCCCAGCCAGACATCACTGTACTACTGGGCCCAGCCAGACATCACTGTACTACTGGGCCCAGCCAGACATCACTGTACTACTGGGCCCAGCCAGACATCACTGTACTACGGGGCCCAGCCAGACATCACTGTACTACTGGGCCCAGCCAGACATCACTGTGCTACTGGGCCCAGCCAGACATCACTGTACTACTGGGCCCAGCCAGACATCACTGTACTACTGGGCCCAGCCAGACATCACTGTACTACGGGGCCCAGCCAGACATCACTGTACTACTGGGCCCAGCCAGACACACTGCCCCCTTCCTCCCATTCTATCCATCCTTCTTTCTCCTCTCTCCATCGCTCGCTGTCTCATTCTCATCCTGTCTTTACCTGACTGGAGGACCTGATAGATCGTCTTATAGAGATGAGAATAGATGGAATGTGTCTCAAATGGTATTTCATAGGGCTCTGGTCAAAAGTAGTGCACTATGTAGGGAATAGGGTGCCATTTGAGACCCTATATCTAGAGCACAGGTGTCAAACTGATTCCACGGGGGGCCGAGTGTCTGCGGGTTTTCGCTCCTCCCTTATACTTGATTGATGAATTAACATCACTAATTAGTTAGGAACTCCCCACACCTGGTTGTCTAGGGCTTTATTGAAAGGAAAGACCAAAAACCTGCAGACACAAGGCCCTCCGTGGAATGAGTTTGACACCCCTGATCTAGAGTCTCAATCAGCCCTAGAGGACAAACAAGGCTGGACAAACAATATCTACAGTCTCAATCAGCCCTATTGGACAAACAAGACCCTATAGTCTACAGTCTCAATCATGTCTCAATGTCAGACAGTCATTCAGATTCAAGGCCCTGGGGTTTTATGTGTTAACCAGGGGAAACGACTGCCCCGTCTCGTTGAAGCTCTGAAGTTCAAGGTCGACCGGGGTACTGCAGGCTGTGGTATTCAGAAAGCAGGATCCCCGTTATAGTCAATGGGAAAATGGCGATCCTCATGGTCAATATTCGTGTAAATAAAAAAAATAGTTTTCAAAGACAATCATGGAACCAATCATTGCTTCTTTTATACCAGATGTAAGTGATGATTATTTTAAAATCGAACACAGAAGATGGACTATAATTGAGTTGCGGCACATAGTGCGGCCCATAGTGTCCCGGTCAGCCTTCATCTTGAGATACTGAATGAGATGGGGGGGCAGTTGTTTTCCCCTGGTCGTATTACCTTGGTCGTATTACCTTGGTCGTATTCCCCTGGTCGTATTCCCCATGGTCGTATTCTCCTGGTCGTTTTCCCCTGGTCGTATTACCTTGGTCGTATTACCTTGGTCGTATTACCTTGGTCGTATTCCCCTGGTCTTATTCTCCTGGTCGTATTCCCCCTGGTCGTATTCCCCTGGTCGTATTACCTTGGTCGTATTCCCCTGGTCGTATTCCCCATGGTCGTATTCTCCTGGTCGTATTCCCCCTGGTCGTATTCCCCTGGCCGCATTCCCCTGGTCGTATTCCCCTGGTCGCATTCCCCTGGTCGCATTCCCCTGGTCGCATTCCCCTGGACGCATTCCCCTGGTCGTATTCCCCCTGGTCTTATTCCCCTGGTCTTATTCCCCTGGTCGTATTCCCCTGGTCGTATTCCCCCTGATTATATTCCCCCTGGTCTTATTCCCCTGGTCGCATTCCCCTGGTCGCATTCCCCTGGTCGTATTCCCCTGGTCGTATTCCCTTGGTCGTATTCCCCCTGATTGTATTCCCCCTGGTCTTATTCCCCTGGTCGCATTCCCCTGGTCGTATTCCCCCTGGTCTTATTCTCCTGGTCGTATTCCCCCTGATTGTATTCCCCTGGTCTTATTCTCCTGGTCGTATTCCCCCTGGTCGTATTCCCCCTGGTCTTATTCCCCTGGTCGTATTCCCCTGGTCTTATTCCCCTGGTCGTATTCCCCTGGTTGCATTCCGATGGTCGTAGTCCCCTGGTCTTATTCCCCTGGTCTTATTCCCCTGGTCGTATTCCCCTGGTCTTATTCCCCTGGTCTTATTCCCCCTGGTCTTATTCCCCTGGTCTTATTCCCCTGGTCTTATTCCCCTGGTCTTATTCCCCTGGTCGTATTCCCCTGGTCGTATTCCCCTGGTCTTATTCCCCCTGGTCTTATTCCCCTGGTCTTATTCCCCCTGGTCTTATTCCCCCTGGTCTTATCCCCCTGGTCTTATTCCCCTGGTCGTATTCCCCTGGTCTTATTCCCCTGGTCTTATTCCCCCTGGTCTTATTCCCCCTGGTCTTATTCCCCCTGGTCTTATTCCCCTGGTCTTATTCCCCTGGTCTTATTCCCCTGGTCGTATTCCCCCTGGTCGTATTCCCCTGGTCGTATTCCCCTGGTCGTATTCCCCTGGTCGTATTCCCCTGGTCTTATTCCCCCTGGTCTTATTCCCCTGGTATTATTCCCCCTGGTCTTATTCCCCCTGGTCCTATCCCCCTGGTCTTATTCCCCTGGTCTTATTCCCCTGGTCGTATTCCCCTGGTCTTATTCCCCCTGGTCTTATTCCCCTGGTCTTATTCCCCTGGTCTTATTCCCCTGGTCTTATTCCCCCTGGTCTTATTCCCCCTGGTCTTATTCCCCCTGGTCTTATTCCCCCTGGTCGTATTCCCCTGGTCGTATTCCCCTGGTCGAATTTCACTGGTCGCAGCCTACACGTCCACAAATGCACCATTGAGACTTTACATAAGAATGAATAATGTGACGTCATCGATGGATTCGTCCATTTCTATATTCAGTTTCTGGTTCTTAAAAGGATCCTGTTATAGAGGAAACACATGTTAGACACACAGCCCTGTCTACCACATCACATGGACCTCATGTTAAACACACAGCCCCTGTCTACCACATCACATGGACCTCATGTTAAACACACAGCCCCTGTCTACCACATCACATGGACCTCATATTAAACACACAGTCCTGTCTACCACATCACATGGACCTCATGTTAAACACACAGCCCCTGTCTACCACATCACATGGACCTCATGTTAAACACACAGCCCCTGTCTACCACATCACATGGACCCAACGTTCAACACACAGCCCCTGTCTACCACATCACATGGACCTCATATTAAACACACAGTCCTGTCTACCACATCACATGGACCTCATGTTAAACACACAGCCCCTGTCTACCACATCACATGGACCTCATGTTAAACACACAGCCCCTGTCTACCACATCACATGGACCTCATGTTAAACACACAGCCCCTGTCTACCACATCACATGGACCCAACGTTCAACAGAGACTGGGGTACATGGCCCTAGATAGGGCTGGGCGATATATCAAATTTATTTGATTAATTCAAATGTATGTTTTTGCACGATATTCCAAATGCCTGTATCGCAGAATTAAGTTTATTTTTTGTTTTTATGAGTGTTTATGTCCGTTTATTCTCATGTTGTCTTCTTAGTCTCGTCTCCTTCTCACCTTGTGCAAAGCTGTCATCAAGGCAAAGGGTGGCTACTTTGAAGAATCTCAAATATAAAATATATTTTGATTTGTTTAACACTTTTTGGGGTTACTACATGATTCCATATGTGTTATTTCATCGTTTTGATGTCTTCACTATTATTCTACAAGGTAGAAAATCTTTTTTTTTTTTTTTTTAACCCTTGAATGAGTAGGTGTGTTCAAACGTTTGACTGGTATTGTATTATCGTGAATCGCCCATAGATTTAAAAGAATGGCGGTATGAGTTGTAGGCCATATCGCCCAGCCTTAGCCCTTTAGCTGTAGTTTCAATCAGTTCTTTGTCAGACGTTCAGTGATTCTGGTTTATATAGGCATCTCAAAAGGGACTAAAAATAGACCCCGCTCAATCAGCTCCTTGTCAGACATTGAGAATACATATCCAAGGCCTTGGTTTTTACTTGTATCTCAGCCGTGACTCACTCAAATGATAAGTAACAGGATTACATTGGTCTTTGAATTGAATAGGAATTCAACAGACACCATTTATCAGCTCATAAGAATATTTGTATTTTTTTAATTATTTTTTTAGTTTTCAGGGGCATTGCTATTTTAACAGTTCACATTGCCTCAATAGATTTAGGCTTACCTCCCAAATGGCTCTACATAGTGCACTACTTCTGACCAGAGCCCTGACTAGATCCCTGACTAAAGCCCTGATCATAATACTGACTAGATCCCTGATCAGATCCCTGACCAGAATACTGACCAGAGCCCTGACTAAAGCCCTGACTAAAGGCCTGACTAGATCCCTGACTAGAATACTGACTAGATCCCTGATAAGATCCCTGACCAGAATACTGACTAGAGCCCTGACTAGAGCCCTGACCAGAATACTGACTAGAGCCCTGACCAGAATACTGACTAGAGCCCTGACCAGAATACTGACTAGAGCCCTGACCAGAATACTGACTAGAGCCCTGACCAGAGCCCTGACCAGAATACTGACTAGAGCCCTGATCAGAATACTGACTAGAGCCCTGACAAGAACCCTGACTAGATCCCTGACTAGAGCCCTGACTAGAACCCTGAATAGAGCCCTGACCAGAATACTGACTAGAGCCCTGACCAGAACACTGACTAGAGCCCTGACCAGAATACTGACTAGAGCCCTGACCAGAACACTGACTAGAGCCCTGACCAGAATACTGACTAGAGCCCTGACAAGAACCCTGACTAGATCCCTGACTAGATCCCTGACTAGATCCCTGACTAGAGCCCTGACTAGAGCCCTGACTAGAACCCTGAATAGAGCCCTGACCAGAATACTGACTAGAGCCCTGACCAGAATACTGACTAGAGCCCTGACCAGAACACTGACTAGAGCCCTGACCAGAATACTGACTAGAGCCCTGACCAGAACACTGACTAGAGCCCTGACCAGAATACTGACTAGAGCCCTGACAAGAACCCTGACTAGATCCCTGACTAGATCCCTGACTAGAGCCCTGACTAGAACCCTGAATAGAGCCCTGACCAGAATACTGACTAGAGCCCTGACCAGAACATTGACTAGAGCCCTGATCATAACACTGACTAGAGCCCTGATCATAACACTGACTAGAGCCCTGATCATAACACTGACTACAGCCCTGATCATAACACTGACTAGAGCCCTGATCATAATACTGACTAGAGCCCTGATCATAACACTGACTAGAACCCTGATCATAACACTGACTAGAGCCCTGATCATAACACTGACTAGAAACCTGATCATAACACTGACTAGAGCCCTGATCATAACACTGACTAGAGCCCTGACCAGAACACTGACTAGAGCCCTGATCATAACACTGACTAGAACCCTGACCAGAACACTGACTAGAGCCCTGATCGTAACACTGACTAGAGCCCTGATCGTAACACTGACTAGAGCCCTGATCGTAACACTGACTAGAGCCCTGATCGTAACACTGACTAGAGCCCTGATCGTAACACTGACTAGAGCCCTGATCATAACACTGACTAGAGCCCTGACCAGAACACTGACTAGAGCCCTGACCAGAACACTGACTAGAGCCCTGATTATAACACTGACTAGAGCCCTGATTATAACACTGACTAGAGCCCTGATTATAACACTGACTAGAGCCCTGATCATAACACTGACTAGAGCCCTGATCATAACACTGACTAGAGCCCTGACCAGAACACTAACTAGAGCCATGATTATAACACTGACTAGAGCCCTGATCATAACACTGACTAGAGCCCTGATCATAACACTGGTCAAAAGTTGTGCACTCAGAAAGTATTCAGACCCCTTGCCTTCTTCTACATTTTGTTATGTTACAGCCTTATTCTAAAATGTATTAAATATTTTTTTCCCCTCATCAATCTACACACAATACCCCATAATGACATCACAATACCCCATAATGACATCACAATACCCCATAATGACATCACAATACCCCATAATGACAAAGCATAAACAGGTTTTTATACATTTTTGCAAATGTATAAAAATAAAAAACTGCAATATTACATAGACATAAGTATTCAGACTCTTTACTCAGTACTTTGTTGAAGCACTCTTGGCAGCGATTTGGGGAGTTTCTCCCATTCTCCTCTGCAGATCCTCTTAAGCTCTGTCAGGTTGGATGGGCAGCATCGCTCAAGGACATTTGTCCCGAAGTCACTCATGCGTTGTCTTGGCTGTGTGCTTAGGGTAGTTGTCCTGTTGGATGGTGAACCTTCACCTCAGTCTGAGGTCCTGAGTGCTCTGGAGCAGGTTTTCATCAAGGATCTCTCTGTACTTTGCTCCGTTCAGCTTTATCTCGATCCTGACTAGTCTCCCAGTCCCTGCCGCTGAAAAACATCCCCACAGCATGATACTGCTGCCACCACCATGCATCACCGTAGGGATGGTATTGGCCAGGTGATGAGCTGTGCCGAGACGTGACGCTTGGCTTTCAAGCCAAAGAGTTCAATCTTGGTTTCATCAGACCAGAGAATCTTGTTTCTCATGGTCTGAGAGTTCTTTAGGTGCCTTTTGACAAACTCCAAGCGGGCTGTCATGTGCCTTTTACACTCGGCTTCCGTCTGGCCACTCTACCATAAAAGCCTGATTGGTGGAGTGCTGCAGAGATGGTTGTCCTTCTGGAAGGTTCTCCCATCTCCACAGAGGAACTCTAGAGCTCTCTGAGTGACCATCGGGTTCTTGGTCACCTCCCTGACCAAGGCCCTTCTCTCCCGATTGCTCAATTTGGCTGGGCGGCCAGCTCTAGGAAGAGTCTAGGTGGTTCCAAACATCATCCATTTAAGAATGATGGAGGCCACTGTGTTCTTGGGGAGCTTCAATGCTGCAGAAATTGTTTGGTACCCTTCCCCAGATCTGTGCCTTGACACAATCCTGTCTCGGAGCTCTACGGACAATTCATTCGACCTCATGACTTGTTTTTTGCTCTGACATGCACTGTCAACTGTGGGACCTTATATAGACAGGTGTGTGCCTTTCCAAATCATGTCCAATCAATTGAATTTACCACAGATGGACTCCAATCAAGTTGTAGAAACATCTCAAGGATGATCAATGGAAACAGGATGCACCTGAGCTCAATTCCGAGTCTCATAGCAAAGGGTCTGAATAATTCTGTAAATAAGGTATTAAAGTTATTATTTTTAAGACATTTGCAAAAATGTATAAAAACCTGTTTTTGCTTTGTCATTATGGGGTATTGTGATGTCATTATGGGGTATTGTGATGTCATTATGGGATATTGTGATGTCATTAAGGGATATTGTGATGTCATTATGGGATATTATGTGTAAATTGATGAGGACAAAAGTTAATTTAATCCATTTTAGAATAAGGCTGTAACGTAACAAAATGTGAAAAAAATGAAGGGGTCTGAATATTTTCCGAGTGCACTATATAGGGAACAGGGTGGCATTTGGGAGGTATCTATGATCAGCCCTCAGCACGGTACACTCGCCCACAGTTATTGTCTGTCTGACAGAATCCCCATGTTACCCTGCAGATAGACTTTACAGCTGCCAGCCGGCTTGTTCTGATATTGATTGAAGCAGAAGCAGGTTTCTGCTGAGTTTCCTCACACACATTGTCACGACTGGTGAGTTTTTATAGCTCTCTTACAGCTCGCTAGTAGGTAGGGAGAGGGGGATGGAGGAAGATGAGGAGACATGACATACAGACTAGTTAGTAGGTAGGGAGAGGGGGATGGAGGAAGATGAGGAGACATGACATACAGACTAGTTAGTAGGTAGGGAGAGGGGGATGGAGGAAGATGAGGAGACATGACATACAGACTAGTTAGTAGGTAGGGAGAGGGGGATGGAGGAAGATGAGGAGACATGACATACAGACTAGTTAGTAGGTAGGGAGAGGGGGATGGAGGAAGATGAGGAGACATGACATACAGACTAGTTAGTAGGTAGGGAGAGGGGGATGGAGGAAGATGAGGAGACATGACATACAGACTAGTTAGTAGGTAGGGAGAGGGGGATGGAGGAAGATGAGGAGACATGACATACAGACTAGTTAGTATGTAGGGAGAGGAGGAAGATGAGGAGACATGACATACAGACTAGTTAGTATGTAGGGAGAGGAGGAAGATGAGGAGACATGACATACAGACTAGTTAGTATGTAGGGAGAGGGGGATGGAGGAAGATGAGGAGACATGACATACAGACTAGTTAGTGGGGAGGGGGATGGAGGAAGATGAGGAGACATGACATACAGACTAGTTAGTGGGGAGGGGGATGGAGGAAGATGAGGAGACATGACATACAGACTAGTTAGTGGGGAGGGGGATGGAGGAAGATGAGGAGACATGACATACAGACTAGTTAGTAGGTAGGGAGAGGGGGATGGAGGAAGATGAGGAGACATGACATACAGACTAGTTAGTATTAATATACATACTAGTCAGTATGAATATGCAGACTAGTTAGTATTAATATACAGACTAGTTAGTATTAATATACATACTAGTCAGTATGAATATGCAGACTAGTTAGTATGTAGGGAGAGGGGGGAAGATGAGGAGACATGACATACAGACTAGTTAGTAGGTAGGGAGAGGGGGATGGAGGAAGATGAGGAGACATGACATACAGACTAGTTAGTATGTAGGGAGAGGGAGGAAGATGAGGAGACATGACATACAGACTAGTTAGTAGGTAGGGAGAGGGGGATGGAGGAAGATGAGGAGACATGACATACAGACTAGTTAGTAGGTAGGGAGAGGGGGATGGAGGAAGATGAGGAGACATGACATACAGACTAGTTAGTAGGTAGGGAGAGGGGGATGGAGGAAGATGAGGAGACATGACATACAGACTAGTTAGTAGGTAGGGAGAGGGGGATGGAGGGAGATGAGGAGACATGACATACAGACTAGTTAGTAGGTAGGGAGAGGGGGATGGAGGAAGATGAGGAGACATGACATACAGACTAGTTAGTAGGTAGGGAGAGGGGGATGGAGGAAGATGAGGAGACATGACATACAGACTAGTTAGTAGGGAGGGGGAGGGGGATGGAGGAAGAAGAGGAGACATGACATACAGACTAGTTAGTAGGTAGGGAGAGGAGGAAGATGAGGAGACATGACATACAGACTAGTTAGTAGGTAGGGAGAGGGGGATGGAGGAAGATGAGGAGACATGACATGCAGACTAGTTAGTAGGTAGGGAGAGGAGGAAGATGAGGAGACATGACATACAGACTAGTTAGTGGGGAGGGGGATGGAGGAAGATGAGGAGACATGACATACAGACTAGTTAGTAGGTAGGGAGAGGGGGATGGAGGAAGATGAGGAGGCATGACATACAGACTAGTTAGTAGGTAGGGAGAGGGGGATGGAGGAAGATGAGGAGACATGACATACAGACTAGTTAGTAGGGAGGGGGAGGGGGATGGAGGAAGATGAGGAGACATGACATACAGACTAGTTAGTAGGTAGGGAGAGGGGGATGGAGGAAGATGAGGAGACATGACATGCAGACTAGTTAGTAGGTAGGGAGAGGAGGAAGATGAGGAGACATGACATACAGACTAGTTAGTGGGGAGGGGGATGGAGGAAGATGAGGAGACATGACATACAGACTAGTTAGTAGGTAGGGAGAGGGGGATGGAGGAAGATGAGGAGGCATGACATACAGACTAGTTAGTAGGTAGGGAGAGGGGGATGGAGGAAGATGAGGAGACATGACATACAGACTAGTTAGTAGGGAGGGGGAGGGGGATGGAGGAAGATGAGGAGACATGACATACAGACTAGTTAGTAGGTAGGGAGAGGAGGAAGATGAGGAGTCATGACATACAGACTAGTTAGTATTAATATACAGACTAGTTAGTATTAATATACAGACTAGTTAGTATTAATATACAGACTAGTTAGTATTAGTTCGACTAGTTAGTTAGTTAGACTAGTTAGTTGGTTAGTTAGTTAGACTAGTTAGTATTAATGGGTGTAACTGAGTTAGAAAAAGGAGGAGAAGAAGAGAAAAAAGAAATGTCACATTTGAAAATCCATTTTGGTGCAAGAAAAGCAATTACAGAGCAGGGTAGTATTCTCCTGGGGAGACAGGGAGACTCGCTGTGTGTGTGTGTGTGCGTGCGTGCGTGCGTGCACAGTAAAGCACATTAGGGTAAACAAGCAGTTTAAATTCAGCCGTAACTGGTATAGTCTAGTAGTCAGGGTAGTTATACATTATAACTGGTATAGTCTAGTAGTCAGGGTAGTTATACATTATAACTGGTATAGTCTAGTAGTCAGGGTAGTTATACATTATAACTGGTATAGTCTAGTAGTCAGGGTAGTTATACATTATAACTGGTATAGTCTAGTAGTCAGGGTAGTTATACATTATAACTGGTATAGTCTAGTAGTCATTAGTTATACATTATAACTGGTATAGTCTAGTAGTCAGGGTAGTTATACATTATAACTGGTATAGTCTAGTAGTCATTAGTTATACATTATAACTGGTATAGTCTAGTAGTCATTAGTTATACATTATAACTGGTATAGTCTAGTAGTCAGGGTAGTTATACATTATAACTGGTATAGTCTAGTAGTCAGGGTAGTTATACATTATAACTGATATAGTCTAGTAGTCATTAGTTATACATTATAACTGGTATAGTCTAGTAGTCAGGGTAGTTATACATTATAACTGGTATAGTCTAGTAGTCAGGGTAGTTATACATTATAACTGGTATAGTCTAGTAGTCAGGGTAGTTATACATTATAACTGGTATAGTCTAGTAGTCATTAGTTATACATTATAACTGGTATAGTCTAGTAGTCAGGGTAGTTATACATTATAACTGGTATAGTCTAGTAGTCAGGGTAGTTATACATTATAACTGGTATAGTCTAGTAGTCAGGGTAGTTATACATTATAACTGGTATAGTCTAGTAGTCAGGGTAGTTATACATTATAACTGGTATAGTCTAGTAGTCAGGGTAGTTATACATTATAACTGGTATAGTCTAGTAGTCAGGGTAGTTATACATTATAACTGGTATAGTCTAGTAGTCATTAGTTATACATTATAACTGGTATAGTCTAGTAGTCAGGGTAGTTATACATTATAACTGGTATAGTCTAGTAGTCATTAGTTATACATTATAACTGGTATAGTCTAGTAGTCATTAGTTATACATTATAACTGGTATAGTCTAGTAGTCAGGGTAGTTATACATTATAACTGGTATAGTCTAGTAGTCAGGGTAGTTATACATTATAACTGATATAGTCTAGTAGTCATTAGTTATACATTATAACTGGTATAGTCTAGTAGTCAGGGTAGTTATACATTATAACTGGTATAGTCTAGTAGTCAGGGTAGTTATACATTATAACTGGTATAGTCTAGTAGTCATTAGTTATACATTATAACTGGTATAGTCTAGTAGTCATTAGTTATACATTATAACTGGTATAGTCTAGTAGTCAGGGTAGTTATACATTATAACTGGTATAGTCTAGTAGTCAGGGTAGTTATACATTATAACTGGTATAGTCTAGTAGTCAGGGTAGTTATACATTATAACTGGTATAGTCTAGTAGTCAGGGTAGTTATACATTATAACTGGTATAGTCTAGTAGTCAGGGTAGTTATACATTATAACTGGTATAGTCTAGTAGTCAGGGTAGTTATACATTATAACTGGTATAGTCTAGTAGTCAGGGTAGTCATTAGTTATACATTATAACTGGTATAGTCTAGTAGCCAGGGTAGTTATACATTATAACTGGTATAGTCTAGTAGTCAGGGTAGTTATACATTATAACTGGTATAGTCTAGTAGTCAGGGTAGTTATACATTATAACTGGTATAGTCTAGTAGTCATTAGTTATACATTATAACTGGTATAGTCTAGTAGTCAGGGTAGTTATACATTATAACTGGTATAGTCAGGGTAGTTATACATTATAACTGGTATAGTCTAGTAGTCAGGGTAGTTATACATTATAACTGGTATAGTCTAGTAGTCATTAGTTATACATTATAACTGGTATAGTCTAGTAGTCAGGGTAGTTATACATTATAACTGGTATAGTCTAGTAGTCAGGGTAGTTATACATTATAACTGGTATAGTCTAGTAGTCAGGGTAGTTATACATTATAACTGGTATAGTATAGTAGTCAGGGTAGTTATACATTATAACTGGTATAGTCTAGTAGTCAGGGTAGTTATACATTATAACTGGTATAGTCTAGTAGTCAGGGTAGTTATACATTATAACTGGTATAGTCTAGTAGTCAGGGTAGTTATACATTATAACTGGTATAGTCTAGTAGTCATTAGTTATACATTATAACTGGTATAGTCTAGTAGTCAGGGTAGTTATACATTATAACTGGTATAGTCTAGTAGTCATTAGTTATACATTATAACTGGTATAGTCTAGTAGTCATTAGTTATACATTATAACTGGTATAGTCTAGTAGTCATTAGTTATACATTATAACTGGTATAGTCTAGTAGTCAGGGTAGTTATACATTATAACTGGTATAGTCTAGTAGTCATTAGTTATACATTATAACTGGTATAGTCTAGTAGTCATTAGTTATACATTATAACTGGTATAGTCTAGTAGTCATTAGTTATACATTATAACTGGTATAGTCTAGTAGTCAGGGTAGTTATACATTATAACTGGTATAGTCTAGTAGTCATTAGTTATACATTATAACTGGTATAGTCTAGTAGTCATTAGTTATACATTATAACTGGTATAGTCTAGTAGTCAGGGTAGTTATACATTATAACTGGTATAGTCTAGTAGTCAGGGTAGTCATTAGTTATACATTATAACTGGTATAGTCTAGTAGTCAGGGTAGTTATACATTATAACTGGTATAGTCTAGTAGTCATTAGTTATACATTATAACTGGTATAGTCTAGTAGTCAGGGTAGTTATACATTATAACTGGTATAGTCTAGTAGTCAGGGTAGTTATACATTATAACTGGTATAGTCTAGTAGTCATTAGTTATACATTATAACTGGTATAGTCTAGTAGTCAGGGTAGTTATACATTATAACTGGTATAGTCTAGTAGTCAGGGTAGTTATACATTATAACTGGTATAGTCTAGTAGTCAGGGTAGTTATACATTATAACTGGTATAGTCTAGTAGTCAGGGTAGTTATACATTATAACTGGTATAGTCTAGTAGTCAGGGTAGTTATACATTATAACTGGTATAGTCTAGTAGTCAGGGTAGTTATACATTATAACTGGTATAGTCTAGTAGTCAGGGTAGTCATTCGTTTTACATTATAACTTCTGGTATACATTTAGGATAATAGGATAGTACGGTATGTAATGTTGATTGTTTATTGTCCATAAGCGTAGGTTATACAATGTGAAAGCTGTTCTAGTGTTATATTATGTCATCTGTCGTCTGTCAGCCCCTAGCAAGGCTGTGCTAATGTCACAATATGTGACAACTGCCTGTCTCGCAAACTCAGGCCTGTCAACATTTAGCTGCCAACTTGCCTCTCTTCCTTACCCTCAGCTCTTTGTGTCGGCTTAAAGTTACACACACAAAATACGTGACAGACAATGAATAACGCTAGCTGCTATTTCTCTTGGATTGAAACGTTGACTTGGATGAAGCTCTATTTATACATAAGACTACAGTTGATATGTAAATGGTTCTGTTATGCTCATTATCTGGCAGTTAGCGATACACTGCTGAAGCATTGTGTGTGTGTGTGTGTGTGTGTGTGTGTGTGTGTGTGTGTGTGTGTGTGTGTGTGTGTGTGTGTGTGTGTGTGTGTGTGTGTGTGTGCGTGTGCGTGTGTGCGTGTGTGTGGATAGTAGCTTCTATTCCCTAGCGACCACGTCAAAAGGCGCTCTCTGTCTCCATGGGAACATCCTTTTAATGTCAGCTTATCTGCACATCAGAGCCTCACAAAGAGAGAGGGAGAGAAAGGGAGAGAGAAAGAGAGAGAGAAAGAGGCAGAGAAAGGGAGAGGGAGAGAGAGAGAAAGAGGCAGATAAAGGGAGAGGGAGAGAGAGAGAAAGAGGCAGAGAAAGGGAGAGGGAGAGAGTTTAACAATGCATCTACACAGAGTATCAAATAGTCTCAGAATGACGCAACTCTGTCTCAGCTCTTAGCACCGTCTGACACTCTGTCAAAGGGGAAACAGATTTAGGTCTAGTAGAGTGTTATTCAAATCAAAGTGGCATATTTAAATACATTCCCCCCTTTTTTTATAAGGAGCAAAACAAAAGGTTTCTATGGCAAAGTTTTACGAATAAATGTTGTCTGAGTGCTGCGTAACTGGAAACGGCTCCAAGTCTCTCAACAGAAGATGCTGCTGTTTCTTTATTGGTTAAGCTGCTCACCTGTTGGATCGTGATTGGTTAAGCTGCTCACCTGTTGGATCGTGATTGGTTAAGCTGCTCACCTGTTGGATCGTGATTGGTTAAGCTGCTCACCTGTTGGATCGTGATTGGTTAAGCTGCTCACCTGTTGGATCGTGATTGGTTAAGCTGCTCACCTGTTGGATCGTGATTGGTTAAGCTGCTCACCTGTTGGATCGTGATTGGTTAAGCTGCTCACCTGTTGGATCGTGATTGGTTAAGCTGCTCACCTGTTGGATCGTGATTGGTTAAGCTGCTCACCTGTTGGATCGTGATTGGTTAAGCTGCTCACCTGTTGGATCGTGATTGGTTAAGCTGCTCACCTGTTGGATCGTGATTGGTTAAGCTGCTCACCTGTTGGATCGTGATTGGTTAAGCTGCTCACCTGTTGGATCGTGATTGGTTAAGCTGCTCACCTGTTGGATCGTGATTGAGAAGCGATCAGCCTCACGCGTTAGATTCATTACACTGACATTTTACATGTTAGTCATTTAGCAGACGCTCTTATCCAGAGAGACTAACAGTTAGTGCATTCAGGTGAGACAACCACATGTCATAGTAAGTACATTTTTCCTCTTTGAAGAAGTTATAAGGCGAAGTCAGAGTTAGAAAGAAAAGTGCAAGGTTTATTTGAATTGAAATGTTAAATGTTTTATTACTGGGGGAGGGGATGTCTTATTTCAGAATATCTTTATGAAGATTCTCTCATCTCTTAACTGCAATTCCTGCTCCTCTTTTCAAGCGTGGTGATGTCACGGTTTATTCCACACAGAACTCTCCCTGTCCCTGACCCCCTCTCCTCCTCTTCCTCCTCCTCCTCCCTGACACCCACACTCACCCCTTCTCCTCTCCTCTCAACACAGAACTCTCCCTGTCTCTGACCTCCTCTCCTCCTCTTCCTCCTCCTCCCTGACACCCACACTCACCCCTTCTCCTCTCCTCTCTCAACACAGAACTCTCTGACACCCCACTCACCCCTTCTCCTCTCCTCTCTCAACACAGAACTCTCTGACACCCCACTCACCCTTCTCCTCTCCTCTCAACACAGAACTCTCTCTGACACCCACACTCACCCTTCTCCTCTCCTCTCAACACAGAACTCTCTCTGACACCCACACTCACCCTTCTCCTCTCAACACAGAACTCTCTGACACCCCACTCACCCCTTCTCCTCTCCTCTCAACACAGAACTCTCCCTGTCCCTGACACCACACTCACCCTTCTCCTCTCCTCTCAACACAGAACTCTCTCTGACACCCACACTCACCCTTCTCCTCTCCTCTCAACATATAACTCTCTCTGACACCCACACTCACCCTTCTCCTCTCCTCTCAACATATAACTCTCTCTGGCACCCCCACTCACCCTTCTCCTCTCCTCTCAACACAGAACTCTCTCTGACACCCACACTCACCCTTCTCCTCTCCTCTCAACACAGCACTCTCTCTGACACCTACACTCACCCCTTCTCCTCTCCTCTCAACACAGAACTCTCCCTGTCCCTGACACCCCACTCACCCCTTCTCCTCTCCTCTCCTCTCCTCATCCTCTCCTCTCTTCTGGACACTTGTATCACACCCACCTTTTCAGATCCTATCTTAACGTTCTCCTCTCTCCTCAGTACGTCGTGTCCCTCCGCGGTTCTCCATCCCACCCACCAACCATGAGGTGATGCCTGGGGGCAGTGTGAACCTGACGTGTGTTGCTGTGGGATCTCCCATGCCCTATGTCAAGTGGATCATGGGAGAAATCGAACTCACCAAGGTTTTTACTTTCACTCTTACTGTTTAGCTTTTTTACCTGTTTTATTCAGTCTTTATTACTACAGCACCTTGAACGTCTGTATGAACTTTATTACTACAGCACCTTGAACGTCTGTATGAACTTTATTACTACAGCACCTTGAACGTCTGTATGAACTTTATTACTACAGCACCTTGAACGTCTGTATGAACTTTATTACTACAGCACCTTGAACGTCTGTATGAACTTTATTACTACAGCACCTTGAACGTCTGTATGAACTTTATTACTACAGCACCTTGAACGTCTGTGTGAACTTTATTACTACAGCACCTTGAACGTCTGAATGAACTTTATTACTACAGCACCTTGAACGTCTGAATGAACTTTATTACTACAGCACCTTGAACGTCTGTATGAACTTTATTACTACAGCACCTTGAACGTCTGTATGAACTTTATTACTACAGCACCTTGAACGTCTGAATGAACTTTATTACTACAGCACCTTGAACGTCTGTGTGAACTTTATTACTACAGCACCTTGAACGTCTGAATGAACTTTATTACTACAGCACCTTGAACGTCTGTATGAACTTTATTACTACAGCACCTTGAACGTCTGTATGAACTTTATTACTACAGCACCTTGAACGTCTGAATGAACTTTATTACTACAGCACCTTGAACGTCTGAATGAACTTTATTACTACAGCACCTTGAACGTCTGAATGAACTTTATTACTACAGCACCTTGAACGTCTGTATGAACTTTATTACTACAGCACCTTGAACGTCTGAATGAACTTTATTACTACAGCACCTTGAACGTCTGAATGAACTTTATTACTACAGCACCTTGAACGTCTGAATGAACTTTATTACTACAGCACCTTGAACGTCTGAATGAACTTTATTACTACAGTACCTTGAACGTCTGTATGAACTTTATTACTACAGCACCTTGAACGTCTGTATGAACTTTATTACTACAGCACCTTGAACGTCTGAATGAACTTTATTACTACAGCACCTTGAACGTCTGTATGAACTTTATTACTACAGCACCTTGAACGTCTGAATGAACTTTATTACTACAGCACCTTGAACGTCTGAATGAACTTTATTACTACAGCACCTTGAACGTCTGTATGAACTTTATTACTACAGCACCTTGAACGTCTGTGTGAACTGTATTACTACAGCACCTTGAACGTCTGAATGAACTTTATTACTACAGCACCTTGAACGTCTGAATGAACTTTATTACTACAGCACCTTGAACGTCTGTATGAACTTTATTACTACAGCACCTTGAACGTCTGAATGAACTTTATTACTACAGCACCTTGAACGTCTGTATGAACTTTATTACTACAGCACCTTGAACGTCTGAATGAATTGTGTTGAATTAAGTTTAAAGGAGGGGAAGCTTAGAAATATAGCAGATAGATCGGATGTACTGCTTTTTCAGACTTGCTTTCAATGCTAATGCTAAAGATCTATTACTCGCATTTCTACCTCAAGTATGTCAGATCATACACAAAGCTAAATAATGGACCTTTACGATTCTTCTTGTTTAGGAGGATGAGATGCCCATCGGTCGGAATGTTCTGGAGGTGACCAACGTCAAGGAGTCAGCCAACTACAGCTGCGTGGCCATATCATCACTGGGCATGATCGAGGCTACCGCTCAGGTCTCGGTCAAAGGTGAGGGGTCAAAGGTCACGCTGTGTGTGTGTGTCTTTCACGCTATTGGCTTAAAGGCCATATTTCAGTTAGTCAGGTCGTATTTCAGTTAGTCGGGCCGTATTGCAGTTAGTCGGGCCGTATTGCAGTTAGTCGGGCCGTATTTCAGTTAGTCGGGCCGTATTTCAGTTAGTCGGGCCGTATTTCAGTTAGTCGGGCCGTATTTCAGTTAGTCGGGCCGTATTTCAGTTAGTCGGGCCGTATTTCAGTTAGTCGGGCCGTATTTCAGTTAGTCGGGCCGTATTTCAGTTAGTCGGGCCGTATTTCAGTTAGTCGGGCCGTATTTCAGTTAGTCGGGCCGTATTTCAGTTAGTCGGGCCGTATTTCAGTTAGTCGGGCCGTATTTCAGTTAGTCGGGCCGTATTTCATTTAGTCAGGCCGTATTTCAGTTAGTCAGGCCGTATTTCAGTTAGTCAGGCCATATTTCAGGCAGTTGATGGCGTGTGTGTGTGTGTGTGTGTGTGTGTGTGTGTGTGTGTGTGTGTGTGTGTGTGTGTGTGTGTGTGTGTGTGTGTGTGTGTGTGTGTGTGTGTGTGTGTGTGTGTGTGTGGGCGCGTGTGTGGGCGCGCGTGTGTGTGTGCGTGCGTGCGTGCGTGCGTGCGTGCGTTAGAATCAAGACAACATGCTGACTAGGTCAGTGAATGACACAGGGTCCCAAATGGAATCCTATTCCCTTTGTGCCCTGATCGTAGTGCACTAATATAGGGAATTATGATGCCGTTTTGGTACCCAGACTGTAAGGATCTCAGGATGAGTAATCTGCTCTGGAACGGACTGTGTGTTATCGCGTACACGACAAGCTGTGATGACAAAGGCTGTGTCCCAAATCGCACCATAATCCCAACATAGTGTTCTACTTTTGATCAGAGACGGTATAGGCCTAGGGGTTAAAAGTAGTGCACTATATAGGGAATCGTGTCCAATTTGGGACGGAACCACCGTGTTCTTTCACGTACCTACAAGCTGTGATGACTGGGAAGTCTGGTTGATGACAAACCCAAAGCAGTGTGACTCATTATGGCAGATTGTTATGGAGTCTGAGCCGATCAAACAGCTTCCCAGCTGTCTTAAGTTTCCACCACTACGTTCATGTTGCTTCAACATGTTTGATGCACTTGGGATCTGAGCAACTGGCTATCAGGGCTATCTGGGTTCACACACACACACTCACACATTCACACACACATTCACTCACCGACACGCACGTCATCAATTGCCTGCAATACCGCCTCACCAACTAAAAGTCGTTGTAAACATCATTGTAAATGTTTGACTCACTTTTAGATTTGGTAGGGGATAAACTTAGCTTACCTCATGAAGTTATGCACAAACGTGTGGGCACACACACGCGCGCGCATACACACACACACACACACACACACACACACACACACAGAGGCGTCATTACAGTCCCTGGTTCGAATCCAGGCTGTATCACATCCGGCCGTGATTGGGAGTCCCATAGGGCAGCGCACAATTGTCCCAGTGTCGTCCGGGTTTGGCCGGTGTAGGCCATCATTGTAAATAAGAATTTATTCTTAACTGACTTGCCTAGTTAAATAAAGGTTAAATAAAAGTGAAATAAAAAATAAAAAGTGAAGGACCCACAGTAGTTGTGTATTGGTGCTGGAAGTAGAAGACTTTTTGAGTTCTCCAATATTCTGGGAGTGTGTCTGTGTGTCTGCTCAGAACATATGTCTGGACTGGGCCGTGGATGTGTCTGTCAGGGTTTCCGTTAGCCGGTAATAGCCGGCTTTTGGCCGTAAAAAAAGGGTGTGTGGGGAAAACGATAAATAAAATTATAAAATAAAATAACGGACAATATTCGAGGAGAGAAAAATAAGATGGGTTGTTTTTAATTATTTTATTTTTTAAATATTTTATTTTTTAAATATTTTATTTGTATGTAGCCCAGTTCTACTGGTTGGAGGAATGTGGGATCTAGAGTCTATTTGGGCTATTTCTATCTGGACAAGCTGACCAATAGAATAGATAACCTTTTCTACTATTGGGGATAATAAATTGACACAGGGCTCATAGGCAGCCGGTCCATAAGGCTAGGGGAAGATAAGCTTTCTCGAAGGAAATGTAATTCAATTTCCCCAATGATAGAGCCTACTCCTTCCTGTCTGTACATACATAAATCTAATCATTTAACATAGGCTACTAAAAGCATAATTAGTGCCACAGAGGATCATTTAAATCACGTTGTCTACATTTGGATGGAAAGGCAGCCCCCCCCCCCAGCGTTGCCTACAGTTGGAAGGAAAGGCAGCCCCCCCCCCCCCAGCGTTGCCTACAGTTGGAAGGAAAGGCAGCCCCCCCCCCAGCGTTGTCTACAGTTGGAAGGAAAGGCAGCCCCCCCCCCCCCAGCGTTGTCTACAGTTGGAAGGAAAGGCATCCCCCCCCCCCAGCGTTGTCTACAGTTGGAAGGAAAGGCAGCCCCCCCCCAGCGTTGTCTACAGTTGGAAGGAAAGGCATGTAGTCAGGAAGTAGAATATCAGTGTCATGTATATAGTCAGGAAGTAGAATGTCAGTGTCATGTATATAGTCAGGAAGTAGAATATCAGTGTCATGTATATAGTCAGGAAGTAGAATATCAGTGTCATGTATATAGTCAGGAAGTAGAATATCAGTGTCATGTATATAGTCAGGAATTAGAATGTCAGTGTCTTGTATATAGTCAGGACGTAGAATATCAGTGTCTTGTATATAGTCAGGAAGTAGAATATCAGTGTCATGTATATAGTCAGGAAGTAGAATATCAGTGTCTTGTATATAGTCAGGAAGTAGAATATCAGTGTCTTGTATATAGTCAGGAAGTAGAATATCAGTGTCTTGTATATAGTCAGGAACTCCTGACTCAACAGACTGACTCTCTTTCATTTTCTTGGTTGGTGTTGTCATCATCTTTAAATGTGATTGTCCACTTGTTCTGTAAACCTCTCGTATTTTCAATAATGTCTGACTGTGTTGCGATAGTTTTAATATGGCGGACTGAGGAGATTTGGAGGTGAATATAGCATATCCATTACTTGAATTAATAGTCCATGAAACAGTCTTAATATATATGTTCCCTTTTCGAGTTATGGGTTTAGTCAGCATATTCAATCATCTGTCATCTTAGAACACATCTATTCAGAACTGAAAGGTCGCCTTGATTTCATTTCATATAACAAACATCTCATCCTCGCTCCCTCTCTCTCTCACTCTCTGTATCTCTGTCTCCCTCTCTCTCTCACTCTCTATCTCTCTCTCTTTCGCTCTCTCTCTCTCTCTCTCTCTTTTGCTTCCTCTCTCTCTTTTGCTTCCTCTCTCTCTCTCTTTTGCTCCCTCTCTCTCTCTGTATCTCTCCCTCTCTCTCTCTCTCTCTCTCTGTATCTCTCTCTCTCTCTCGCTCTCTGTATCTCTCTCTCTCTCTGTATCTCTCTCTCTCTATTTTGCTCCCTCTCTCTCCTCTCCCTCTCTCTCTCTCTCTGTGTATCTCTCTCTCTCTATCTCTTTCGCTCCCTCTCTCTCTCTCTCTGTTTCTCAATCTCTCTCTGTTTCTCTCTCTCTCCTCCTCCAGCCCTCCCCAAGCCCCCCACCTCTCTCATAGTGACTGAGACCACAGCCACCAGTGTGACCCTGATCTGGGACTCTGGGAACCCTGAGCCTGTGTCCTTCTTCATGATCCAGTACCGGGCTAAAGCCACCGACGCAGGCTTCCAGGAGGTGTGTTCTAGCGGCTCGCTGGGTTACAACACGCTTAGTGTTGCAACTTCCTGGTCACTTTACCCAACATTCCCAGGTCTTTCTGAAATCCTGGTTAAGAGAATTCCAGATGCTTTTCCTTCTTGATTCTGGGAAACTAACAAACCGGGGATTTCTGGCAAACATGGGAATGTTGGGGACAATTACTGGAGTTTTTGCAACTCTAAACATGGGAATGTTGGGGACAATTACTGGGGTTTTGCAACTCTAAACATGGGAATGTTGGGGACAATTACTGGAGTTTTTTGCAACTCTAAACATGGTTCAAAAAGTAGAAACGCCCGAGAATGTCCTGTAAGTATCTTTGGGATGTAAATGTCTGCTAAATAACCATATGATGATATTGTAGGTGGACGGAGTAGCTACCACTCGTTACAGCATCGGCGGGCTCAGCCCCTACTCGGAATACGAGTTCCGTGTGATGGCGGTGAACAACATTGGGCGCGGGCCGCCCTCTGACCCGGTAGAGACCCGTACGGGGGAACGGGCTCCCTCTTCACCCCCTCTGGCTGTCCAGGTCCGCATGCTGTCTGCTTCCACCATGCTGGTCCAATGGGAACCGCCCGAGGAACCTAACGGACAGATCAGAGGGTAAGATTCATATGAATATGTCTGATGTATTTTATGTATTATTTATTTCACCTTTATTTAACCAGGTCGGCTCGTTTAGAACAAGTTCTCATTTACAACTGCGACCTGGCCAAGATAAAGCAAAGCAGTGTGAACAGACAACAACACAGAGTTACACATGGAGTAAACATTAAACAAGTCAATAACACAGTAGGAAAAAAACAAAATGAGTCTATATACATTGTGTGCAAAAGGCATGAGGAGGTAGGCAATAAATAGGCCATAGGAGCGAATAATTACAATTTAGCAGATTAACACTGGCGTGATAAATCATCCGATGATCATGAGCAAGTAGAGACACTGGTGTGCAAAAGAGCAGAAAAACAAATAAATAAAAACAGTAGGGGGATGAGGTAGGTAAATTGGGTGGGTTGTTTACAGATGGACTATGTACAGCTTAATGTAGGCTTAATGAAGGATTCCTAGACACTTCATAGCATGTGAATATGACTGTGTGCCAAATGACACCCTAATCCCTATATGGTGAACTACTTTTTGAGTCATATGTGCCATTTAGGACACAGGCTATGTCTTATGAAGGCTTAGTGATAGATGTTTCACAAGCCATTTATAAGCAAAATGTCATACGCACATCGCCTTCAGAAAGTATTCATACCCCTTGACTTCTTCCACATTGTGTTGTGTTACAACCTGATTTCAGAATGGATTCAATTGATGTTGTTGCCATCACCAATCTACACACAATATCATATAACGTAACAATCTACACACAATATCATATAACGTAACAATCTACACACAATAACATATAACGTAACAATCTACACACACTATCATATAACGTAACAATCTACACACAATAACATATAACGTAACAATCTACACACAATAACATATAACATAACAATCTACACACAATAACATATAACGTAACAATCTACACACAATAACATATAACATAACAATCTACACACAATAACATATAACATAACAATCTACACACAATAACATATAACGTAACAATCTACACACAATAACATATAACATAACAATCTACACACAATAACATATAACGACAAAGTCAAAACATGTTTTTAGAAATGTATTGAAAATGAAAAAAACAATTACATGTTAGAATCACTTTTGACAGCGATTACAGCTGAGAGTCTTTCTGGGTAAGTCTCTAAGAGCTTTCCACACATGGATTCTGTAACATTTGGCCATTTGTTCTTTACAAAATTCTTCAAGCTCTGTCAAATTGGTTGTTGATCATTGCTAGACAACTTTTTTCTTGTCATAGATTTTCAAGTAGATTTCAGTCAAAACTGTAACACGGCCACTCAGGAACATTCACTGTCTTCTTGGTAAGCAACTCCAGTGTAGATTTGGCCCTGTGTTATAGGTTATTGTCCTGCTTAAAGGTGAATTTATCTCCCAGTGTCTGGTGGAAAGCAGACTGAACCAGGTTTTCCTCTAGGATTTTTCTTGTGCTTAGCTCCATTCTGTTTATTTTTCATCCTGAAAAACTCCCCAGTCCTTAACAATTACAAGCATACCCATAACATGATGCAGCCACCATAATGCTTGAAAATATGGAGAGTGGTACTCAGTAATGTGTTAAATGCTTTGCCACATTTTTTGCAGTGTTACTTTAGTGCCTTGTTGCAAACAGGATGCATGTTTAGGAATATTTTGTATTCTGTACAGGCTTCCTTCTTTTCACTCTGTCAATTAGGTTAGTATTGTGGAGTAACTACGTTCCTCCATTCCTCTCCGGACGCCTGTATCTTTGTAGTGATTGGGTGTATTGATACACCATCCAAAATGTAATTAATAACTTTACCATGCTCAAAGGGATAGTCAATATCTGTTCTTTTTTAAATGAATTTTTACCCATCTACCAATAGGTGCCATTTGCAAAGCATTAGAAAACCTCCCTGGTCTTTGTGGTTGAATCTGTGTTTGAAATTCACTGCTCGACTGAGGGACCTTACAGATAATTGTATGTGTGGGGTACAGAGACGAGGTAGTCATTCAACAATCATGTTAAACACCATTATTGCACACAGAGTGAGTCCATGCAACTTATTATGTGACTTGTTTAAGCACATTTTCACTCAAGACATTTCAGCGTTTCATTTTTTTTTAATTTTCTAAATACATAATTCCAGTTTGGCATGATGGGGTATTGTGATGTCATCATGGGGTATTGTGATGTCATGATGGGGTATTGTGATGTCATGATGGGGTATTGTGATGTCATGATGGGGTATTGTGATGTCATGATGGGGTATTGTGATGTCATGATGGGGTATTGTGATGTCATGATGGGGTATTGTGATGTCATAATGGGGTATTGTGATGTCATGATGGGGTATTTTGATGTCATGATGGGGTATTGTGTGTAGGCCAGTGACACAAAATCTACATTTAATCGATTTTAAATTCAGGCTGTAACACAACAAAATGTGGAAAAAGTCAAGGGGTGTGAATACTTTCTGAAGGCACTGTATACAGTATAAGGTATGATAGTTATTGATAGTCTAACTAAAAAAGACATACAACAATCAAACAAATATACATATAATTAAGAAATACACTATTTAATAAAGTACTATCTTGTCTTATCATATCACATATATAAAAAATCTCAATAGGTACAGGTTCTTTCCACTGTTGGTTTGTCAAATGTTGAACGTAATGATTGATTTGTAACTGTCACCAGGTACCGTGTGTACTACAGTTCAGACATGAACGACCCTCTGAGTGGCTGGCAGAAACACAACACTGATGACAGCAGACTGACCACCATCTCAGGTCTGACCACTGATATCACCTACAGCCTCAGGGTGCTGGGGTTCACCTCTGTAGGGGACGGACCCCCCTCGGACGTACTGCAGGTCAAGACTCAGCAGGGAGGTGAGAGAGGGAGTGTTTATCTTAGTGTGGAGTGTGTGTTGATGATCATGTTGAAACAGCCACTGTGAGTATGTTAGTGTGAATGATGCTTTGTGTCTTCTTGGTTCAATAACTAACCCTCAGACCATAACTAGCCATCAGACCATAACTAACCCTCAGACCATAACTACTAGCCATCAGACCATAACTACTAACCATCAGACCATAACTAGCCATCAGACCATAACTAACCATCAGACCATAACTACTAGCCATCAGACCATAACTACTAACCATCAGACCATAACTACTAACCATCAGACCATAACTACTAACCATCAGACCATAACTACTAACCATCAGACCATAACTAACCATCAGACCATAACTACTAACCATCAGACCATAACTACTAACCATCAGACCATAACTACTAACCATCAGACCATAACTACTAACCATCAGACCATAACTAACCATCAGACCATAACTACTAACCATCAGACCATAACTACTAACCATCAGACCATAACTAACCATCAGACCATAACTACTAACCATCAGACCATAACTAACCATCAGACCATAACTACTAACCATCAGACCATAACTACTAACCATCAGACCATAACTACTAACCATCAGACCATAACTAACCATCAGACCATAACTACTAACCATCAGACCATAACTACTAGCCATCAGACCATAACTACTAACCATCAGACCATAACTACTAGCCATCAGACCATAACTACTAACCATCAGACCATAACTAATAACCATCAGACCATAACTACTAACCATCAGACCATAACTAACCATCAGACCATAACTACTAACCATCAGACCATAACTACTAACCATCAGACCATAACTAACCATCAGACACCTGTCCTACTCTGTCCCTGTGTCCTAACACCTACCTGTCCTACTCTGTCCCTGTGTCCTAACACACACCTGTCCTACTCTGTCCCTGTGTCCTAACACTCACCTGTCCTACTCTGCTCCCATGTGTCCTAACCCACCTGTCCTACTCTGTCCCTGTGTCCTAACACTCACCTGTCCTACTCTGTCCTTGTGTCCTAACACCCACCTGTCCTACTCTGTCCCTGTGTCTTAACACTCCCTCTGTCCTACTCTGTCCCTGTGTCCTAACACTCACCTGTCCTACTCTGTCCCTGTTTCCTTAAACCCACCTGTCCTACTCTGTCCCTGTGTCCTAACACTCACCTGTCCTACTCTGTCCCTGTGTCCTAATAAACACCTGTCCTACTCTGTCCCTGTGTCCTAACACTCTCCTGTCCTACTCTGTCCCTGTTTCCTTAAACCCACCTGTCCTACTCTGTCCCTGTGTCCTAACACTCACCTGTCCTACTCTGTCCCTGTGTCCTAACACTCACCTGTCCTACTCTGTCCCTCTGTCCAAACACTTACCTGTCCTACTCTGTCCCTGTGTCCAAACACTCACCTGTCCTACTCTGTCCCTATGTCCTAACACTCACCTGTCCTACTCTGTCCCTATGTCCTAACACTCACCTGTCCTACTCTGTCCCTGTGTCCTAACACTCGCCTGTCCTACTCTGTCCCTGTGTTTTAACACTCACCTGTCCCCCCAGTTCCTGCCCAACCATCCAGCTTCGAGGCAGAAGCAGAGTTGGAGACACGTATCATGTTGACCTGGCTGTGGCCTGTCCAGGACACCATCACTAAGTACGAGCTGCAGTACTGGGAGGCTAACTCTGATAACAAGGTAGGAAAGACATTGAAAGAGCATGGACCATGTAGTGGTCCTCCGTCTCTCTGTCTCCCAATCTGTCTCTCTCCACTCGCACACTCTGTACTATTGCAGGCTCCTCTGTTACTCAGCAGATACAGGTTTCTCCTCACCAAGAGTGCTGTACCATGTCATTTCTCTGAATGGTTGTGTGTCAGGGTAAAAGCTATGTAATGCATTTCTCCTCTCCTCTGTGGAAGGAGTGTATAAAGAAGTGGCCATATCGACAGCCGCAACAATGATCCCGTCTGAATGGTTCTCAGCCATCAGCTGTAATAGTGGCTGGCTTTTCCTTTCTTCTGTTCAATCAATAGGCAAAGAAAGCAATTTAACCTCTCAACAAATGTGGACCATTTTGAAGGTGTTTTTCCTCTGGGTTAATATTCAGCGGTTTTATACACATACTGTAGCAGGGCCTTGTCCTGATTCAGGGAGTCCATGGGAGTGTTATTTGAGGTGTTTCACGGTTTCTCAGATATTGGTTTAAAACTACAAATAAACAACTGCAGAATCAGCTTATAATATACCAAACTACACAGAGTAGACTAAAACACGCTATTGGGGGCTGAGTCCTAATTTGAGATTAAAACTCTTAAACTCAGACTTGTAAGTGTTTGTTGTTAATGGGAGATTAGTAATGCTTTGTGTATTAGACTTACTAGAATGATTTAATATATATATATATATATATTTTAAAACATGTTCTCTCCCTCTTATCAGATCCACGTGACTTTTAATCCTGCGGGGTCATACGCCGTGGAGGGTCTGAAGCCCGACACCCTGTACCTTTTCTCCCTGGCAGCCCGCTCCGAGTTCGGCCTGGGAGTCTACACACAGCCCATAGAGGAGCGCACCGCCCAGTCCAGTGAGTACACCCCCCCCCCCTCTTTCTCTCTCTCTCTTTTTTCCCTTTCCACATTTTTCCACTAACCCAGGAGAATCACCTCCACCTCAAGTGTCAGTTGACACTGTTTGAAACTAAACAGCTACCTGTTCCTGCTTCGTCCTCCACTTCCTCATACTCTTCAAGCCTTTCACTTGCTGACCTGCAGTTGGTCCCAGACAGCCACGATACCACTCCCACTCTTCTGATTTCCCTGCTCTCGGGGTTTTTCTACCATACTAGCCCTCCTTCCTCTGTGTGAGAGAGAGAGAGAGGGAGCCCCTGTATTGAGGCTGGGGCCTGCTAGGGCCAAGTACATTACTGAGGTACTCTAGGGATAAAGGATAAGGTGCGTTCTGTGTTCTCTGTGTGTTCAGTGTTCTCTGTGTGTTCAATGTTCTCTGTGTGTTCTGTGTTCAGTGTGTTCTAGGTTCTCTGTGTGTTCAGTGTTCTCTGTGTGTTCAGTGTTCTCTGTGTGTTCTGTGTTCTCTGTGTGGTGTGTTCAGTGTGTTCTCTGTGTGTTCAGTGTTCTCTGTGTGGTGTGTTTAGTGTTCTCTGTGTGTTTAGTGTTCTCTGTGTGTTCAGTGTGTTCTCTGTGTGTTGTGTTTAGTGTTCTGTGTGTTCTGTGTTCTCTGTGTGGTGTGTTTAGTGTTCTCTGTATGTTCTGTGTTCTCTGTGTGTTCAGTGTTCTCTGTATGTTCTGTGTTCTCTGTGTGTTCAGTGTTCTCTGTGTGTTCTCTGTGTGTTCAGCTCTCTCTGTGTGTTCAGTGTGCCCCCTGCATAAGCCAATCGATGTATTTCTATATAATTTGGTGTATTATGAGTATGTGATGTGGTTTGTGATCTTTGATTTTAAGAACTAGAGCAATGAACAACCGATTAAGAAATGTCTAGACGTGACAATCAGTAGTCAAGTCAGGAGGTAGAGGAGGAAGGAGAGGAAGAGGGAGGAGGAGGGAGAAGAGGAGGGAGTGGAGGAGGATGAGGGAGAGGGTGGAGGAGGAGGAGGGAGAGGAGGGAGTGGAGGTGGAGGGAGAGGAAGAGGGAGGACGAGGGAGCTCTACCTCTTCCAGTTTCTCTGTTCCATTTTACTCTCTCTCTCTCTCTCTGTCTCTCTCTCTGTCTCTCTGTCTCTCTGTCTCTCTCTCTCTCTCTCTCTCTCTGTCTGTCTGTCTCTGTCTCTCTGTCTCTCTCTCTCTCTCTGTCTCTCTCTCTGTCTCTCTCTCTGTCTCTCTCTCTCTCTCTCTGTCTCTCTCTCTCTCTCTCTCTCTGTCTCTCTGTCTCTCTGTCTCTGTTTTCTCCTCCTCTCCTCCTTAGGCCGCTTTGATCTTACAGTTGTCTTGTCAGACACACACACACACACACACACACACACAGACACAGACACACACACACACACAGACACACACACACACACACACACACACACACACACACACACACAAACACACACACACACACACACACACACACACACACACACACACACAGCTAAAGTAGTTTTCATTCACTGTGTTACCTTCTCTGTCACCATGGTCTTCAGGGTCTTTGTAGTGGGGTAGATTCTCTCTCTCTGCTCTGGGCAGTTTTAAGACCACCTGGTGAAAGCCTCCTCTTCCCAGCCTGCCCGGCGCCTGACAGTCCTCTATATTTAGGGATGTTTCATCTCGTACAGCTCTGAGGATTATTTGTAAAGAAAATAAATATTCTACTTCCTGTTGTCATTCATTGCTCTAGTTGTTAAAAGAAAGGACAGCAACAACGACCCCCCCCCCCCTCTCCCGACCCCGACCCCGGCTTCTCTTTTCTCCCACCCTTTCTTCTGTATCGTTTCTTCTACTATGTTATCAACCTGAGTACTGTAGGTGCCTGTGGTAGTTGTGTTTGTTGTTTGGTATTTGGGATTCCCGAGCCACATGTTGTGACTATGCCTCTGGACTGTTGAGAGTTGGTCAATGTAATTTATTAGGTTTTCTGCTAGAGATGGAAAGAAAACATACTGTTTTCACTGAACTGGAAACGTTTGGGGATCACTTTACATTACAGCTCGTTAACATAGGGCGGAGTGACCACAGGGCGGCGCACAATTGTCCCCAGCGTCGTCCGTGTTTGACCAGGGTAGGCCGTCATTGTAAATAAGAATTTGTTCTTAACTGACTTGCCTAGATAAAGGTTAAATGATTATATATATATATATTTTTAAATTACAGTTATATCCATTCCCCATAAGCCTGTCATGTGGATGTATCCTTTAGTGCTCAAGGGACAAACAAAGCCCAGTTCACAATCAGACGTTTCTTTATTGACTCAAAAAATTTGCACCCAAGATTTGACATTCGTTGACCAGGGGTGTAGTTGAGATGATAGGAAGGGGTTGGTGGGAAACTACTTATTTTGATTTATTTTAACCTTTTATTTAACTAGGCAAGTCAGTTAAGAACAAATTCTTATTTACAATGAAGGCCTACACCTGTAACTACTATTGGTAACTAATGGTAATTACAGGAGATGACCTAGTTATTACGTTATCACTCCTCCTTATTACTTCCTCCTTTAAAAGTTGCGTGGTTACACCCGCGGGACTTAGCGGTACCCTGCGTCACGGCGGCATTGCTCCAGACCACCACAAGGGGGAGTTAGAGCACTCATTATGCATTTGGGTCCCAATGTTTTTTAAATTATCAATCATATCGAGTGGTTCCGATGACGAATTTGACGCGAGCCACCCGTCCCTGGTGGCTTTCTTCAGACTTCAACAAAGATGGCTGACAAAACATTACGGGGGAAACAGATGTAAGTAGTTATAACGAATGACGAATTTGACGCGAGCCACCCGTCCCTGGTGGCTTTCTTCAGACTTCAACAAAGATGGCTGACAAAACATTACGGGGGAAACAGATGTAAGTAGTTATAACGTCATAACTAGTCAAGTTAAAAATGTACATTTGAGAGGAATATGTTAGTTAATGTAGAGACAAACGATTGTGCATATATTTTTGTCAAAAGTTAATTTACGAAAATTGTGAATTAGCAAGTTAACTGACTAGCTAACATTAGCCAGCTAGCTAGCTGATGTTATGACATGAGTACAGTATGACATTGTAATGTTTAATGTTTTAGGGTATTCCTGAGAAAACCTGCAAACCAGGCTGTCATCTTGGAAAACAGTGGATGTAAAGAATCTAGCTAGCTAAAGCATTTACTGCAAATTAAATGTACAATTGTATAAGCTTGCAGCTGAATTAACATAGCTATCGTTAGCTCACTATTTACTTGTGTAGTGGAGGATAAAAAATAACAGTATGCCTATGGATGTGTAGCTAGCTACAGTATGTAGCTGATCTGTGTACGGGCCCTAAAACGTTAGCTTCTGAACTAATATTCATACCAATCTATGAACCTCAGCTATCAAAGTTGTTGTATCACCTTCAAGTCTGAATGGCATTAATGAAGCCTATAGATAGAGTAGAATATAATAACTTTATTGTGCCAAGGATGCAAGTCCTATATACACATGTACTGTAGTTATTACCACGCATGAGATCCCCAAATCGTAGCCTGTACATTGAATATATTCACTGATCATGTACTCTTCCTTGGTAAATAAAGGTGTGGTTCAGGTATGAATCTCTGTGAGACATTCTTTTTACAGTCATATCCAATACCAGGTGTATCAAACTCCATTCTTTGAATGATGCTGTGTCTGCATGTATGTATTACAATTATACACTTCAACAGTGTTTACCACTCTGGACAATAGAACGAGTCAAAATTCACCCAAGGCTGAAAAACGGCTTAAGCTGGAACACTAGCGCGAGCCCATAGCAAATGAATAGAATCGAACGTTCGCAGAGCCTGTTTTGACTGGAGTGATGCTTAGAATTACATTTTGCCTAAATGGCATTAAAAAAATGGATCCCTTTTTATGTTACCACTACAATCTGTTCGTCGGACGAAACTGGGAAAAAACGACTTGTGTTGGAAGTAAATATCCGCACCTCGATGGTATCAACTGTGATTAGGTTGAATTATTGTATTGTATTATTATGCGTAATGACAAAGTAGGGAAAAAATAAAAACTTCTGACAAATGAGCTCGCTGCCCAGACATACATAATTACAAAGAGGAGATTCTCCTGATTTTAAAATGGTGCCCGACTTGAAAAAGAAATCTAAATATACGTAGTGAGATATTTGGTGAAATAGACCGGCATGCCTCTCCATAGGAAAACAATGGGCGGAGCTCAGCGTTCCAAGGGCAAAAAGTATTTTGGGGCTAGGATTTGATGACAACCGAGCTAGCTGCCCAGGCTTACATACTTAGAAAGAGGAGATTCTCATGATTAAAATGGCGCCTGACTTGAAAAAAAAATCTAAATATACACATTGCGAGATATTTGGCGAAATAGACAGATATTTCCCCCATAGGAAACAATGGGAAGACCGCAGAGTTCCAATATATATATTTATATATATTTTTTATTTATTTTTATTTTAACTATTAAACAACTTGAGCAGGTCTCATTGCCAACAATAGCGAAGCAGGCATTGTGACGTTGCACACTGGGAATAGAACGTTCGGAAGGCGAGTTGGTGCCACGGTGCTCAATAGAACTGATAGGAGCTGGCAGCGTGAAAAACGCACTAAAATAAGGCCTGGGTTTTTTTCTCGCTATTACGCCAAAAAGATGGCAAGCAGCTGGGAAATATGGTCATATTATGAAACTGGGTTCCACAGCGGACACAATGAGCTAGTTATTATCAGAACAGTTAGTCACCAATGCTCTGGTTAACACGAAAACTACCTTACCAGCTCAGCTAGGGTGAGTAAAATGGTCAGAGTGGTCTCATTTGTGTCTGTAAGTAGCTAGCAAGCTAGCCAACGTTAGCTTGGGTGCTTGACTGCCGTTGTAAGGCCAGAACGCTCAAATCAACCCTACTCCTCGGCCCGACCGTCCAGTGTGGTCTGAATTTACAGACTGACAATCTGACAACGCTCTGAATTTATGAGCATCATGTTGTACAGCGCCATATATTCTGTTCCATCCTAACGCAAACCCAGACGGTTTTTCATTTTTCATGGAGTAGAAACGGCATAATATTAATCAAATTAATTAAGCAAGTACCAGTCAAAAGTTTGGACACACCTACTCATTCCAGGATTTTTCTTTATTTTTTACTATTTTCTACAATGTTGAATAATAGTGAAGACGTCACAACTATGAAAGAACGCCGGCCTCCAGCGTGCCCTGCATTCTGTAGTACAGACATGGCTGTAGACTACAGTACTCTCCCTTATGCAAGGAATTAGGCACTTTCCCATGTTAACTACAGTATGTACTGTAGACTGCACAGTAGTCTAATAAACAAATAAACACATTTCGTTAATAAAATAATGATACAAAAATACTCTTTCAAAATGCAGATGTTGATTTAGTTATGGATCCATGACGAATTACTATGGGAATAAGTATCACTGATTTAAAGAAATATTGGAACAAAGTTGTCTAATGAAGGCAAACAATGTAGAATCGTCCAATCCTGTAGCCTCCTCCCGACCGTCACGTTGTACAGCGCCATATTTTACATTCCATCCTAACAGAAACCCTGAGGGTTTCGTTTGTCGTTGTTCTGTGAATAGAAACACCATAATAGTAATCAAATTAATTAAGCCAAATTTCTTAAAATCTATCCCATATACTATGTTATTACAAAAAAAGTGTTAACATTTTCTAGTAATGCCAATACGGAATACTATCAAATGCTTCTCAAAGATGCCCTCTGGTGGTCAAACTAGCAATGACTTGCAGTAACAGAAGAAATGGCTGAGAATTAAATGACGTGCCACAGAATGCTGCAGCAGCACGCAAGGTGTACCGCAGTATGATGCAACTTTTAAAGGAGGAACCGCTGTACCACGTTATTACCACGTTATTACCGAGCTCTAATGTAAAGTGCTACCGAGGTCGGTGAGTGTGTGAAACCTGGTATATCTCTTAGCTGACACTACGTAGACGACTGACAAACGCCAACCACTGTCATCGAGCTCAAGGTTACAGTGACGGTGTTAACACACCAGGGGGCACTGTGTTAACACACCAGGGGGCACTGTGTTAGCACACCAGGGGGCACTGTGTTAGCACACCAGGGGGCACTGTGTTAGCACACCAGGGGGCACTGTGTTAGCACACCAGGGGGCACTGTGTTAACACACCAGGGGGCACTGTGTTAACACACCAGGGGGCACTGTGTTAACACACCAGGGGGCACTGTGTTAGCACACCAGGGGGCACTGTGTTAGCACACCAGGGGGCACTGTGTTAGCACACCAGGGGGCACTGTGTTAGCACACCAGGTGGTTGCATTAGCTTTCATAAATCTGTATTTTCAAAACGTAGACCATCGTCAGATGACATCAGAAGTGCAACGCTATTCGTCTAGCAGCCACACATTTTGTAAGTAAATTAGCTTATATTTGTCTAGCAGCCACACATTTTGTAAGTAAATTAGCTTATATTTGTCAAGCAGCCACATGATGCATGGCCATCAGAATGTTTATCATAGGGAGTAAGTAGCTGGCTACATTTTTTAATGTTGTGCTTCAAGTTAATGTTGCATCGTAACTTCCTGTCGGAGAAACTACAACGGGACGGACACGTCAGGCAGAGGTGATCAGGTCCGCTGATAGAATGTCTGTTTGTGAATGCGGGATTGGTCAAAAAAGACGAGTGCGAAGATCATTTTCACGGGAGTGGAGAAGGGCAACTGAGCTACAGAACTAGTCCTTTTGACATGAACGATTCTGAATGAACCCGTGACTGAAGCCAAGCAGAAGTTGCTATAAGAAGCATTTTAGACCTGCGTTTATAAAACGCAACAAGATTATTTTCCTCCCCTGCGTTTTTGACCTTTTCCTTTCTGTGCGAGAAATGCAGAATCCTGCGTTATTGCGACCTCTGCGCTCTCACACAGCTATGTCTCTTACATCACTCATAGAGACGAGAATACAGAATACAGCTGGGGGCACAGTGAACAGTCCACCAATGTGCCACACACACACACACACACCTTATTTATATATATCTACGTATTAAAACAGACATAGTCATTTTATATCTGATTGAACCAATCTCTCAGTCCAGAGTCTGTAGCCCCTCCTTCCCATCCTTGGTTATGTTGTTATTTTAGTTGGGTTATTATTTTAGCTTGATGCCTCCCTCCCCTGCTCGTTCCCTCCCCCCTCCCCCCTTTACAGCCCCCTCCGCCCCCCCTCAGGAGGTGCACCTGTCCAGTCTAAGCTCCACCTCCCTCAAGGTGAGTTGGGTGGCCCCGCCCGCTGCGTCCCGCCACGGCGCCATCGTGGCGTACACCGTCAGCTACCAGTCCACCGGCAGCGCCAGCGAGGACCCCGAGCGCCACGATGTGTCAGGGATCGGAGCAGACGCCTCTAGTTATGTGCTGGAGGGCCTGGAGAAGTGGACAGAGTACCAGGTGTGGGTTAGAGCTCACACTGATGTGGGCCCGGGCCCAGAGAGCGCTCCGGTCAGGATCAAAACTAAAGAGGACGGTAGGTTGGGTTCTGGGTTGTACCGTCGTCCTCCCTGGGTGAAGCTCTTCTACCCCGACTGACTCCTCCTTCCGTCCGTCTCTTTGGCTTTCCTGCCGTAATCTTCCCTTCTCTATTTGTTCCTTGTCTTTAACAGTTTCTGATCTCTGCTGGTCTACTGGTTTCTGCTGGTCTCTGCTGGTCTCTGCTGGTTTCTATTAGTCTTTACTGGTTTCTACTATTTTCTACTGGTTTCTCCGTCTCGATTTGTCTCTTCTGATTTATGCTATTTTTGACTGGTCACTATTGGTCTCTACTGGTCTCTACTGGTCTCTATTCGTCTCTACTGGTCTATATTGTTCTCCATTGGTTTTTACAGGTTTCTACTGGTTTCTGCTTGTCTACTGGTCTCTATTGGTCTCTACTGGTCTCTACTGGTCTATACTGGTCTCTAATGGTCTCTATTGGTCTCTAAGTGTCTCTACTGGTGTCTATTGGTCTTAACTGGTTTCTACTGGTCTCTTCTGGTATCTACTGGTCTGTACTTGTTTCTATGTGTAACTTCTGGTTTCTACTACAGGTACTGCTGCACATCTTTTCTTCCTGTACTCTATACTGGTGATCTCTCTGTACTCATATCTCTTCCTTCTATTCCTCTCTCTGTGTTGACCTTCCTCAGTGACTTTCAAACTTGCTATCCAGGGTTAAGGCTCATCACCCTCAACGCCAACTCCTTTTATTACCCCATCCCCCCTCTCTCTCTCTCTCTCTCTCTCTCTCTCTCTCTCTCTCTCTCTCTCTCTCTCTCTCTCTCTCTCTCTCTCTCTCTCTCTCTCTCTCTCTCTCTCTCTCTCTCTCTCTCTCTCTCTCTCTCTCTCTCTCTCTCTCTCTCTCTCTCTCTCTCTCTCTCTCTCTCTCTCTCTCTCTCTCTCTTCATCCTGTGGTTGTGTCCTCATGCATAGTTCACGTCTGGCTCTCCCTCTGAGCCTTGGAAACTGGAACACAACTTACTTAGTCACTTCTTCTTTTTCCACTTCCCTCTCTTTTCTCGTTTCTTTATTTTGTTCGAAGCGTGATGGAGTGTTCCTAGGAGGCAACACTCTATAATTAATGTGTTTGAAGTTGCAGCTACACAGCTCATTGCATGCTTACTGTAATTAGAGGTTTTACACACATACACACACACACACACTAGGCTGGCGGTAACGAGGCATCCTATGGGCAGTAGTCAGATCTTTACGCATTCCTCTGTGGATTTAGCCGCATTTTAAAAACCTCTTGAACGTTATGGCAACATTTTGATTTCCTCCTAAATAGACATACCCAAAAGCACTGGTTTCTCTTGAGATTAAACAATAACTAGTAATACTGCATAGCTCTAGAAAGGTCTGGAACTCACCTTTTTGGGTAAAAAAAATGTTCTACATTACTGAGGTGTACTCACTTTTGGGGACACAAGCTCATGTACAGCGTATAAATATTAGGACAATATAATAAAAATAATATTGGAATTAGTTACTGTTCAACAATAGTGGGGGAATACGCCACCTTTTGAAATGACTAAAATGCTTTTTAAATTGAGGAAAAATCTAATGATTAACGCATTTAGATCTGGCCACATTAAAATGCATCATTTACCACCTGGATTCAGTCTTATGTAGCAACGTTTGAAATTGTGTTTTTTACATTGGATAAAAGTAGAGACTCAGAGCTAGATAATAGTACATCACACACTGCAGTTGAGGAACAATGGGAAAGTAATTCTGCTTTGAAAGTTGATAAACTTGTATCCTCACTTTTGAGAAAATGGCCCTTGAATGTTTTTGGTACACCTACTGGAGAGCTCTTCTTTGTCTACACCCATTCAGCATCGTTCACACCCTCTTAAGCTTTAGCTCCACCCATCTCATTAAGGATTCACATGTGGGGCCATGTGCTAAACAGAGTGAGTAAGGTAGTGTAGTCAACACCTAAAGATTTCAAGACTAAAAGTGTTGAAAGTACTAGCAAGAAGTAGTAGTAAAAATACACCTTATCTAGTCCTTGTCCTTTATCCTAATCTGACTTTGGTGCAGGTCATGTAGTTCTTTACATTACCGTCTCTGGTAAACACACAAAATATATCAAATACAATCAAAGTTTATTTGTCACATGTACAGGATACAGAAGATGTAAATGGTACAGAGAAATAGTTATTTGCATATTTGCATAATATCAAAAATAGAATGTGTACGGATAAAATGACTGTATAAATATTTTATAATTATTAGATGATTCTTACCCAATTACACTCGTCTAAATTGATGGGTCATGTGAAATAAATTCTATAACCAGCCCCCAGTCACATCTAGCTAAGTGGATGGGTCACTATTATCTAGACATGTTCACATGTTAATGAAATATAATCAATGGCCCGTAATCACTCCCAGACACACCTGGCTAACTTGATGGGTCATGTAATCATCTGGCGAAGT
>NC_074681.1:1319199-1334199 GCF_029448725.1 Salvelinus fontinalis
TGGGTGCTGTTCAGTTCTGGTTCCTCTGTTTGTTTCTCTGGGTTTGTGTGTGTTTTGGCTTTATGGTGACAGACACAGTGCCTTCTAAAAACCTTTCTCCATTTTAGACATCAGTGTTGATGGAAAATACATGTTTTCAATGTTCCCGAATTGGCATGAAAATAGACACTGTAGGTGGATGGAGAAAGGTGTGTGTGTGTGTGTGTGTGTGTGTGTGTGTGTGTGTGTGTGTGTGTGTGTGTGTGTGTGTGTGTGTGTGTGTGTGTGTGTGTGTGTGTGTGTGTGTGTGTGTGTGTGTGTGTGTGTGTGTGTGTGTGTGTGTGTGTGTGTGTGTGTGTGTGTCGATGCATTCTTGTCTAAGGGGGTGGCGTTTTTGGATACATGAAGTAAGGCGAACGTGTCGCTCACACACAGTCTGTGTGGTCGACCTCTAGTCCCTGACCTCTAACCCTTGACCCCTAACCTCTAACTCCTGACCATATGTTGCTTCTCTCAGGAGGCCACCATCACTGGTCTGCACTCCGAGACCTCCTACTCTGTTACCGTGGCAGCCTACACAACCAAGGGAGACGGGGCGCGTAGCAAAGCTAAAGTCATCACCACCACTGGAGCAGGTGAGATACCGTTACTGGCCACTGAGGGGGTGAGATACCGTTACTGGTCACTGGGGGGTGAGATACCGTTACTGGCCACTGGGGGATGAGATACCGCTACTGGCCACTGGGGGGGTGAGATACCGTTACTGGTCACTGGGGGGGTGAGATACCGTTACTGGCCACTGGGGGGGTGAGATACCGTTACTGGCCACTGGGGGGGTGAGATACTGCTGAGGGAGAGGTACTACCGTTACTGGTCACTGGGGGGGGGGGGTGAGATACCGTTACTGGCCACTGGGGGGGTGAGATACCGTTACTGGCCACTGGGGGGTGAGATACCGTTACTGGCCACTTGGGGGGTGAGATACTGCTGAGGGAGAGGTACTACCGTTACTGGTCACTGGGGGGGTGAGATACCGTTACTGGCCACTGGGGGGGGTGAGATACCGTTACTGGCCACTGGGGGGGTGAGATACCGCTACTGACCACTGGGGGGGTGAGATACCATTACTGGCCACTGGGGGGGTGAGATACCATTACTGGCCACTGGGGGGGTGAGATACCGCTACTGGCCACTGGGGGGTGAGATACCGTTACTGGTCACTGGGGGGTGAGATACCGTTACTGGCCACTGGGGGGTGAGATACCGTTACTGGCCACTGGGGGGTGAGATACCGCTACTGGCCACTGGGGGGGGGGGTGAGATACCGCTACTGGCCACTGGGGGGGTGAGATACCGTTACTGGCCACTGGGGGGTGAGATACCGTTACTGGCCACTTGGGGGGTGAGATACTGCTGAGGGAGAGGTACTACCGTTACTGGTCACTGGGGGGGTGAGATACCGTTACTGGCCACTGGGGGGTGAGATACCGTTACTGGCCACTGGGGGGGTGAGATACCGTTACTGGCCACTGGGGGGGGTGAGATACCGTTACTGGCCACTGGGGGGGTGAGATACCGTTACTGGCCACTGGGGGGGTGAGATACCGTTACTGGCCACTGGGGGGGTGAGATACCGTTACTGGCCACTGGGGGGTGAGATACCGTTACTGGTCACTGGGGGGTGAGATACCGCTACTGGCCACTGGGGGGTGAGATACCGCTGAGGGAGAGGTACTACCGTTACTGGCCACTGGGGGGTGAGATACCGTTACTGGCCACTGGGGGGTGAGATACCGTTACTGGCCACTGGGGGGTGAGATACCGTTACTGGCCACTGGGGGGTGAGATACCGTTACTGGCCACTGGGGGGTGAGATACCGTTACTGGCCACTGGGGGGTGAGATACCGCCGAGGGAGCGGTACTACCGTTACTGGCCACTGGGGGGGGGGGGGGGATATCGTTACTGGTCACTGAGGGGGTGAGATACCGTTACTGGTCACTGGGGGGTGAGATACCGTTACCGTGGCAGCCTACACAACCAAGGGAGACGGGGCGCGTAGCAAAGCTAAAGTCATCACCACCACTGGAGCAGGTGAGATACCGTTACTGGCCACTGAGGGGGTGAGATACCGTTACTGGTCACTGGGGGGTGAGATACCGTTACTGGCCACTGGGGGATGAGATACCGCTACTGGCCACTGGGGGGGTGAGATACCGTTACTGGTCACTGGGGGGGTGAGATACCGTTACTGGCCACTGGGGGGGTGAGATACCGTTACTGGCCACTGGGGGGTGAGATACCGTTACTGGCCACTTGGGGGGTGAGATACTGCTGAGGGAGAGGTACTACCGTTACTGGTCACTGGGGGGGTGAGATACCGTTACTGGCCACTGGGGGGGGTGAGATACCGTTACTGGCCACTGGGGGGGGGTGAGATACCGCTACTGACCACTGGGGGGGTGAGATACCATTACTGGCCACTGGGGGGGTGAGATACCATTACTGGCCACTGGGGGGGTGAGATACCGCTACTGGCCACTGGGGGGTGAGATACCGTTACTGGTCACTGGGGGGTGAGATACCGTTACTGGCCACTGGGGGGTGAGATACCGTTACTGGCCACTGGGGGGTGAGATACCGCTACTGGCCACTGGGGGGGGGTGAGATACCGCTACTGGCCACTGGGGGGTGAGATACCGTTACTGGCCACTGGGGGGTGAGATACCGTTACTGGCCACTGGGGGGTGAGATACCGTTACTGGCCACTGGGGGGTGAGATACCGCTACTGGCCACTGGGGGGTGAGATACCGTTACTGGCCACTGGGGGGGTGAGATACCGTTACTGGCCACTGGGGGGGGTGAGATACCGTTACTGGCCACTGGGGGGGTGAGATACCGTTACTGGCCACTGGGGGGGTGAGATACCGTTACTGGCCACTGGGGGGGTGAGATACCGTTACTGGCCACTGGGGGGTGAGATACCGTTACTGGCCACTGGGGGGGTGAGATACCGTTACTGGTCACTGGGGGGTGAGATACCGCTACTGGCCACTGGGGGGTGAGATACCGCTGAGGGAGAGGTACTACCGTTACTGGCCACTGGGGGGTGAGATACCGTTACTGGCCACTGGGGGGTGAGATACCGTTACTGGCCACTGGGGGGTGAGATACCGTTACTGGCCACTGGGGGGTGAGATACCGTTACTGGCCACTGGGGGGTGAGATACCGTTACTGGCCACTGGGGGGTGAGATACCGCCGAGGGAGCGGTACTACCGTTACTGGCCACTGGGGGGGGGGGGGAGATATCGTTACTGGTCACTGGAGGGTGAGATACCATTACTGGCCACTGGGGGGTGAGATACCGTTACTGGCCACTGGGGGTGGGGTGAGATACCGTTACTGGCCACTGGGGGGGTGAGATACCGTTACTGGTCACTGGGGGGTGAGATACCGTTACTGGCCACTGGGGGGATGAGATACCGCTGAGGGAGACTGTATGGCTGAGGTGTCCATCTATGTTTTACAAACTGGACAGACTGTATGGCTGAGGTGTCCATCTGTGTTTTACAAACTGGACAAGACTGTATGGCTGAGGTGTCCATCTGTGTTTTACAAACTGGACAAGACTGTATGGCTGAGGTGTCCGTCTGTGATGTATGAATCTTTCCTCATATATTTTCTCTTACCCCCCCCCCCCCCCCCAGTCCCGGGTCGCCCAACCATGATGATCAGCACTACTATGGGCAACACCGCCCTGATCCAGTGGCAGCCTCCTAAAGACATGGTCGGAGAATTGATGGGCTATCTGCTGCAGTACAGACTCCAAGAGGACACGGTAGATGTCCTTTTTACCATCCTGTATTCACAAAGCATCTCCAGAGTTACTGATCTAGGATCAGTTTCGGCCCCTTTTAGATCATAATGAATATGATAGCATGGATAAGACCTGATTCTAGACCAGCGCATAGAGACGGTTTTATGAATACGGTCCACAAAGGACCACTTTGGAAATAAGTGTTTTTTAAAAGGGAAGTTTCGGGATTTGAACTTGATGTTTTACGGTTCCAACTTCCTCTTCCTTTACTTTTCCCCTGTAATTCCTGCTTTCAGTCCAATTCTCTGAGATCAAAGGCACATGGTATTGACATACAGTGCAATCGGAAAGTATTCAGACCCCTTGACTTTATCCACATTTTGTTACGTTACAGCTTAATACTAAAATGTATTCCATTTTTTGTTTTTTTCCCCTTATCAATCTACACCCAATACCCCATAATGACGAAGCAAAAAGATATATATATATTTTTTAAGCAAATGTATAAAAAATGTAAAACTGAAATATCATATTTACATAAGTATTCAGACCCTTTACTCAGTACTTTGTTGAAACACCTTTGGCAGTGATTACAGCCTTGAGTCTTCTTGGTTATGACGCCTACAAGCTTGGCACACCTGTATTTGGGGAGTTTCTCCCATTCTTCTCTACAGATCCTCTCAAGCTCTGTCAGGTTGGATGGGGAGCGTCACTGCACATATATTTTCAAGTCTCTCCAGAGATGTTTGATCGGGTTCAAGTCCGGGCTCTGGCTGGGCAACTCAAGGACATTCGGAGCCTTGTCCCGAAGCCACTCCTGCGTTGCCTTGGCTGTGTGCTTAGAGTCGTTGTCCGTTGGAAGGTGAACCTTCACCCCAGTCTGAGGTCCTGAGTGCTCTGGAGCAGGTTTTCATCAAGGATCTCTCTGTACTTTGCTCCGTTCATCTTTCCCTCAATCCTGACTAGTCTCCCAGTCCCTGCCGGTGAAAAACATCCCCACAGCATGATGCTGCCACCACCATGCTTCACCGTAGGGATGGTGCCAGGTTTCCTCCAAACTTGACGCTTGGCATTCAGGCCAAAGAGTTCAATCTTGGTTTCATCAGACCAGAGAATCGTGTTTCTCATGGTCTGAGAGTCTATGAGTCTATAGGTACCTTTTGGCAAACTCCAAGCGGGCTGTCATGTGCATTTTACTGAGGAGTGGCTTCCATCTGGCCACTCTACCATAAATGCCTCATTGGTGGAGTGCTGCAGAGATGGTTGTCCTTCTGGAAGGTTCTCCCATCTCCACAGAGGAACTCTGAAGCTCTGTCAGAGTGACCATTTGTTTCTTGATCACCTTCCTGACCAAGGCCCTTCTACCCCAATTGCTCAGTTTGTCTGGGCGGCCAGCTCTAGGAAGAGTCTTGGTGGTTCCAAACTTCTTCCATTTAAGGATGATGGAGGCCACTGTTCTTGGGGACCTTAAATGCTGCAGAAATGTTTTGGTACCCTTCCCCAGATCTGTGCCTCGACACAATCCTGTCTCAGAGCTCTACGAACAAATCCTTCGACCTCATGGCTTGGTTTTTGCTCTGACATGCACTGTCATCTGTGGGACCTTACATAGACAGGTGTGTGCCTTTCCAAATCATGTCCAATCAATTGAATTTACCACAGGTGGACTCCAAGTTGCAGAAACATCTCAAGGATGATCAATGGAAACAGGATGCACCTGAGCTCAATTTCAAATCTCATAGCAAAGGGTCTGAATACTAATGTAAATAAGGTATTTCTGTTTTTAATTTTTAATAAACTTGCAAAAAATTCTCAACCCTCTTTTCGCTTCGTCATTATGGGGTATTGTGTGTAGATTGCTGAGAATTTTTATTTATTTAATCCATTCTTTAATAGGGTTGTAACGTAACAAAATGTGGATAAAGAAAAGGGGTCTGAATACTTTCCGAAGACACTTGTATGTATTATTTACTGCCCCAACAAATAAAATCCACTTTAATTAAATCCAGGCGTACACCTCACGGAAATTCAAACGGACGGACGACCACTACACCGCAACCGAACTGCACAAGGGCGCCACCTACGTGTTCCGGCTGAGTGCACAAAACCGCGCCGGTTTCGGAGACGCCTATGTCAAGGAGATCAGCACCCAGGAAGACGTGCCCAGCGGGTACCCCTTAAACCTCCGTGTGACAGGGTGCGTACCTGCGTGTGTGTACGTGTTTGTGCGTGTGCGTGTACGTGTTTGTGTGTGTGTGTGTGTGTGTGTGTGTGTGTGTGTGTGTGTGTGTGTGTGTGTGTGTGTGTGTGTGTGTGTGTGTGTGTGTGTGTGTGTGTGTGTGTGTGTGTGTGTGTGTGTGTGTGTGTGTGTGATACCAATATCCGGTAGATAGAATCCTCCTTGTTCTTGGTGATTATTTCTGAGTCTGTGAATAATGAGGGGTGTGTCTAAACGCTATCACTTCACGCGTGCCCGTCTCGTAGGACTAGATTACCGACAGCCAATAGGCAGGTTGCACTACTAACACACGCTACCGTTTAGGTTGACCACGTCGACCACCCAGCTGGCGTGGGATCCCCCGGAGCTGTCTGAGAGGAACGGGAAGATACTGCACTATGTCGTGGTGTACAGAGACATCAACAGCCACACCAACAGCACCAACAGGTACTATTCACTATTGATCCATTGATTGATTGATTGATTGATTGTACAGTATATGCTAATTTAAAACGTTAGGGTGCGTCCAGCCAGAGACATTATATACAGTACCAGTCAAACGTTTGGACACACCAACTCATCTAAGGGTTTTTCTTTATTTTGACAATTTTCTACATTGTAGAATGATGATACCTTCATAATATGATGTCGTGCCATAAAATGGACTTGGTGTTTTACCAAATAGGGCTATCTTCTGTAGACCACCCTTACCTTGTCACAACACAACTGATTGGCTCAAAAGCATTTAAGGAGGAAAGAAATTCCACAAATTAAGGCACACCTGTTAATTGAAATGCATTCCAGGTGACTACCTCATGAAGTTGGTTGAGAGAATGCCAAGAGTGTGCAAAGCTGTCATCAAGGGTGGCTACTTTGAAGAATCTCAAATATAAAATACATTTTTTGTTGTTTAACACTTTTTTGGTTACTACATGATTCCATATGTGTTATTCCATAGTTGTGATGTCTTCACTATTATTATATAATGTAGAAAATAGTAAAAATAAAGAAAAACCCTTGAATGAGTAGATGTGTCCAGACTGCTACTGTATCAGGAAATTATTGAGGATAAAAACACCATAACTTCCGAAGGCTTATGTCTGTACTGTCCCCCTGTACTGCCCCCTGTACTGTCCCCCTGTACTGCCCCCTGTACTGCCCCCCTGTACTGTCCCCCTGTACTGTCCCCCTGTACTGTCCCCCTGTACTGCCCCCTGTACTGTCCTCCTGTACTGTCCTCCTGTACTGTCCCCCTGTGCTGTCCTCCTGTACTGTCCCCCTGTACTGTCCCCCTGTACTGTCCCCCTGTACTGTTCCCCTGTACTGTCCCCCTGTACTGTCCCCCTGTACTGTCCCCCTGTGCTGTCCTCCTGTACTGTCCTCCTGTACTGTCCCCCTGTACTGTCCCCCTGTACTGTTCCCCTGTACTGTCCCCCTGTACTGTCCCCCTGTACTGTCCCCCTTACTGTCCTCCTGTACTGTCCCCCTGTACTGTCCTCCATAGCTCTGTATGTTATTGCTTCTGTTGTGGTCCCCTGTACTGTCCCCCTGTACTGTCCCCCTGTATTGTCCTGCTGTACTGTCCCCCTATACTGTCCTCCTGTACTGTCCCCATGTACTGTCCTCCTGTACTGTTCCCCTGTACTGTCCCCCTGTACTGTCCTCCTGTATTGTCCTCCTGTACTGTCCCCCTGTACTGTCCCCCTGTACTGTCCCCCTGTACTGTCCCCCTGTACTGTCCCCCTGTACTGTCCTCCTGTACTGTCCTCCTGTACTGTCCCCCTGTACTGTCCCCCTGTACTGTCCCCCTGTACTGTCCCCCTGTCCTACATAGCTCTCCCTTGTTATTGGTTCTATACTGTCCCCCTGTACTGTCCTCCATAGCTCTGTATGTTATTGCTTCTGTTGTTTTCCCCTGTACTGTCCTCCTGTACTGTCCCCCTGTATTGTCCCGGTGTACTGTCCCCCTATACCATCCTCCTGTACTGTCCCCATGTACTGTCCCCCTGTATTGTCCCGCTGTACTGTCCCCCTATACTGTCCTCCTGTATTGTTCCCCTGTACTGTCCCCCTATACTGTCCCCCTGTGCTGTCCCCCTGTGCTGTCCCCCTGTACTGTCCCCCTGTACTGTCCCCCTGTACTGTCCCCCTATACTGTCCTCCTGTACTGTCCCCATGTACTGTCCCCCTGTACTGTCCCCCTGTACTGTCCCCCTGTACTGTCCCCCTGTACTGTCCCCCTGTACTGTCCCCCTGTATTGTCCCGCTGTATTGTCCCCCTATACTGTCCTCCTGTATTGTCCTCCTGTACTGTCCCCCTGTACTGTCCCCCTGTACTGTCCCCCTGTACTGTCCCCCTGTACTGTCCCCCTGTACTGTCCTCCTGTATTGTCCCCCTGTACTGTCCCCCTGTACTGTCCCCCTGTACTGTCCCCCTGTACTGTCCCCCTGTACTGTCCCCCTGTCCTACATAGCTCTCCCTTGTTATTGGTTCTATACTGTCCCCCTGTACTGTCCTCCATAGCTCTGTATGTTATTGCTTCTGTTGTTTTCCCCTGTACTGTCCTCCTGTACTGTCCCCCTGTATTGTCCCGGTGTACTGTCCCCCTATACCATCCTCCTGTACTGTCCCCATGTACTGTCCCCCTGTATTGTCCCGCTGTACTGTCCCCCTATACTGTCCTCCTGTATTGTTCCCCTGTACTGTCCCCCTGTACTGTCCCCCTGTGCTGTCCCCCTGTGCTGTCCCCCTGTACTGTCCCCCTGTATTGTCCCGCTGTACTGTCCCCCTATACTGTCCTCCTGTACTGTCCCCATGTACTGTCCCCCTGTACTGTCCCCCTGTACTGTCCCCCTGTACTGCCCCCCTGTACTGTCCCCCTGTACTGCCCCCCTGTACTGTTCCCCTGTACTGTTCCCCTGTACTGTCCCCCTGTACTGTCCCCCTGTACTGCCCCCCTGTACTGTCCCCCTGTACTGCCCCCCTGTCCTACATAGTTCAGTATATTATTGGTTCTATACTGTCCCCCTGTACTCTCCCCCTGTACTGTCCCCCTGTCCTACATAGTTTGGTATATTATTGGTCCTGTACTGTCCCCCTGTACTGTCCCCCTGTCCTACATAGTTCGGTATATTATTGGTTCTATACTGTCCCCCTGTACTCTCCCCCTGTACTGTCCCCCTGTCCTACATAGTTCAGTATATTATTGGTTCTATACTGTCCCCCTGTACTGTCCCCCTGTCCTACATAGTTCGATATATTATTGGTTCTATACTGTCCCCCTGTACTGTCCTCCCTTCCTACATAGTTCGGTATATTATTGGTTCTATACTGTCCCCCTGTACTGTCCCCCTGTACTGTCCTCCTGTCCTACATAGTTTGGTATATTATTGGTCCTGTACTGTCCCCCTGTACTGTCCCCCTGTCCTACATAGTTCGGTATATTATTGGTTCTATACTGTCCCCCTGTCCTACATAGTTCGGTATATTATTGGTTCTATACTGTCCCCCTGTACTGTCCTCCCTTCCTACATAGTTCGGTATATTATTGGTTCTATACTGTCCCCCTGTACTGTCCCCCTGTACTGTCCTCCTGTCCTACATAGTTTGGTATATTATTGGTCCTGTACTGTCCCCCTGTACTGTCCCCCTGTACTGTCCCCCTGTCCTACATAGTTTGGTATATTATTGGTCCTGTACTGTCCCCCTGTACTGTCCCCCTGTACTGTCCCCCTGTCCTACATAGTTCGGTATATTATTGGTTCTGTACTGTCCCCCTGTCCTACATAGTTCGGTATATTATTGGTCCTGTACTGTCCCCCTGTCCTACATAGTTCGGTATATTATTGGTCCTGTACTGGCCCCCTGTCCTACATAGTTCGGTATATTATTGGTCCTGTACTGTCCCCCTGTCCTACATAGTTCGGTATATTATTGGTCCTGTACTGTCCCCCTGTCCTACATAGTTCGGTATATTATTGGTCCTGTACTGTCCCCCTGTCCTACATAGTTCGGTATATTATTGGTCCTGTACTGTCCCCCTGTCCTACATAGTTCGGTATATTATTGGTCCTGTACTGTCCCCCTGTACTGTCCCCCTGTCCTACATAGTTCAGTATATTATTGGTTCAATACTGTCCCCCTGTACTGTCCCCCTGTCCTACATAGTTCAGTATATTATTGGTCCTGTACTGTCCCCCTGTCCTACATAGTTCGGTATATTATTGGTTCTATACTGTCCCCCTGTACTGTCCCCCTGTACTGTCCCCCTGTCCTACATAGTTCGGTATATTATTGGTCCTGTACTGTCCCCCTGTCCTACATAGTTCAGTATATTATTGGTTCAATACTGTCCCCCTGTACTGTCCCCCTGTACTGTCCCCCTGTCCTACATAGTTCAGTATATTATTGGTTCAATACTGTCCCCCTGTACTGTCCCCCTGTACTGTCCCCCTGTCCTACATAGCTCTACATGTTATTGCTCCTGTGGAAAGTGCTTAATATAACGTATCTATTGTTATCGTTGTTATTATGACGCAAAGCACATCTGTGTGAAAATAGTCTCTGCAAAATGACATGCGTATCTTGTCTTAACAGGACGTTGGGGACACACATGATCATCCAGGGACTGAAACATGACACCACCTATGACATCAGAGTCCAGGCGTTCACCAGCAGAGGAGGGGGACCCATCAGTCCTAGTATACAGAGCAGGACTACATCTACCTCGCCTGGTGAGACACACACATCCATGTAATCACACTGATATGCACGTAACGTGTAAAGTGGAGAATTGTCTTCTTAAACCCATCCTGCCCTACCTGTGTTCCCTCCTCTCCTCTCCTCTCTACCCCACAGTACCTCTCCTCTCCTCTCCTCTCTACCCCACAGTACCTCTCCTCTCCTCTCCTCTCTACCCCACAGTACCTCTCCTCTCCTCTCCTCTCTACCCCACAGTACCTCTCCTCTCCTCTCCTCTCTACCCCACAGTACCTCTCCTCTCCTCTCCTCTCTACCCCACAGTACCTCTCCTCTCCTCTCCTCTCTACCACACAGTACCTCTCCTCTCCTCTCCTCTCCTCTCTACCCCACAGTACCTCTCCTCTCTACCCCACAGTACCTCTCCTCTCCTCTCCTCTCTCCTCTCTCTCACATGAGGACACTCTGGTGTCCTCATGTGTTTCACCTCATTAACACAGGGGCTGGTGTCCTCATCTGTTTCACCTCATTAACACAGGGGCTGGTGTCCTCATCTGTTTCACCTCATTACACAGGGGCTGGTGTCCTCATGCGTTTCACCTCATTAACACAGGGGCTGGTGTCCTCATCTGTTTCACCTCATACATGTTGGATAGATGATTTATTTATCACCCGATGTGAATATTTGAAGCATCAGTATTCTCCTCCCACGGTACGGTAGTGTACATGTCATGGTAATCGCTGTGAACCTGGTGTGTTGTTAAATATTTTAATCAAATGTAATAAATAAATGTGTTTAAAGTTGTCAGGTCCAGACAGTAATCATCTAAAACCGGTATTTTAACCCCCCCCCCCCCCCCCCCCCAGCGTTTGCCACAAGCTTCGGCGTCAAAGCCGTCATGAAGACATCGGTCCTGCTCACGTGGGAAGTGCCAGAAAACTACAAGTCCCAAGTGCCTTTCAAGGTAAAAGCCTGGCTGTTGAGCTGTCTGTCTGTCTGTCTGTCTGTCTGTCTGTCTGTGTCTTCCTAACACTAACCACTATTTGACCCTGTGTGTGTGTGTGTGTGTGTGTGTGTGTGTGTGTGTGTGTGTGTGTGTGTGTGTGTGTGTGTGTGTGTGTGTGTGTGTGTGTGTGTGTGTGTGTGTGTGTGTGTGTGTGTGTGTGTGTGTATATGTGTTTATTTTATTTTATTTATTTAACCTTTATTTAACCAGGTAGGCAAATTGAGAACACGTTCTCATTTACAATTGCGACCTGGCCAAGATAAAGCAAAGCAGTTCGACACATACAACAACACATAGTTACACATGGAGTAAAAACAAACATATAGTCAATAATACAGTGAAAAAGATAAAAAAATAAGTCTATATACAATGTGAGCAAGTGAGGTGAGATAAGGGAGGTGAAGGCAAACAGATATATGTATAAATAAATAAAAATATAAAAAGGCCATGGAGGCGAAGTGAGTACAACACAGCAAGTAAAATAAAAACTAAAAAAAAAACACTGGAATGGTTGGTTTGCATTGGAAGAAAGTGCAAAGTAGAGACAGAAATAATGGGGTGCAAAGGAGCAAAATAAATTAATAAATAAATACAGTAGGTAAAGAGGTAGTTGTTTGGGCTAAATTGTAGATGGGTTATGTACAGGTGCAGTAATCTATGAGCTGCTCTGACAGCTGGTGCTTAAAGCTAGTGAGGGAGATAGGTGTTTCCAGTTTCAGAGATTTTTGTAGTTCGTTCCAGTCATTGGCAGCAGAGAACTGGAAGGAGAGGCGTCCAAAGGAAGAATTGGTTTTGGGGGTGACTAGAGAGATATACCTGCTGGAGCGCGTGCTACGGGTAGGTGCTGCTATGGTGACCAGCGAGCTGAGATAAGGGGGGACTTTACCTAGCAGGGTCTTGTAGATGACCTGGAACCAATGGGTTTGGCGACGAGTATGAAGCGAGGGCCAGCCAACGAGAGTGTACAGGTCGCAGTGGTGGGTAGTATATGGGGCTTTGGTGACAAAACGGATGGCACTGTGATAGACTGCATCCAATTTATTGAGTAGGGTTTTGGAGGCTATTTTGTAAATGACATCACCGAAGTCGAGGATTGGTAGGATGGTCAGTTTTACAAGGGTATGTTTGGCAGCATGAGTAAAGGATGCTTTGTTGCGGAATAGGAAGCCAATTCTAGATTTGACTTTGGATTGGAGATGTTTGATGTGGGTCTGGAAGGAGAGTTTACAGTCTAACCAGACACCTAGGTATTTGTAGTTGTCCACATATTCTAAGTCAGAGCCGTCCAAAGTAGTGATGTTGGACAGGCGGGCAGGAGCAGGCAGCGATCGGTTGAAGAGCATGCATTTGGTTTTACTTGTATTTAAGAGCAGTTGGAGGCCACGGAAGGAGAGTTGTATGGCATTGAAGCTCGCCTGGAGGGTTGTTAACACAGTGTCAAAAGAAGGGCCAGAAGTATACAGAATAGTGTCGTCTGCGTAGAGGTGGATCAGAGAATCACCAGCAGCAAGAGCGACATCATTGATGTAAACAGAGAAGAGAGTCGGTCCAAGAATTGAACCCTGTGGCACCCCCATAGAGACTGCCAGAGGCCCGGACAACAGACCCTCCGATTTGACACACTGAACTCTATCAGAGAAGTAGTTGGTGAACCAGGCGAGGCAATCATTAGAGAAACCAAGGCTGTCGAGTCTGCCAATGAGGATGTGGTGATTGACAGAGTCAAAAGCCTTGGCCAGGTCAATGAATACGGCTGCACAGTATTGTTTCCTATCGATGGCGGTTACGATATCGTTTATGACCTTGAGCGTGGCTGAGGTGCACCCATGACCAGCTCTGAAACCAGATTGCATAGCGGAGAAGGTGTGGTGTGATTCGAAATGGTCGGTAATCTGTTTGTTGACTTGGCTTTCGAAGACCTTAGAAAGGCAGGGTAGGATAGATATAGGTCTGTAGCAGTTAGGGTCAAGGGTGTCCCCCCCTTTGAAGAGGGGGATAACCGCAGCTGCTTTCCAATCTTTGGGGATCTCAGACGACACGAAAGAGAGGTTGAAGAGGCTAGTAATAGGGGTGGCAACAATTTCAGCAGATAGTTTTAGAAAGAAAGGGTCCAGATTATCTAGCCCGGCTGATTTGTAAGGGTCCAGATTTTGCAGCTCATTAAGAACATCAGCTGACTGTATTTGGGAGAAAGAGAAATGGGGAAGGCTTGGGCGAGTAGCAGAGGGGAGGGCAGTGCTGTTGTCCCGGGTAGGGGTAGCCAGGTGGAAAGCATGGCCAGCCGTAGAAAAATGCTTATTGAAATTCTCAATTATAGTGGATTTGTCGGTGGTGACAGTGTTTCCTATCTTCAGGGCGGTTGGAAGCTGGGAGGAGGTGTTCTTATTCTCCATGGACTTTACGGTGTCCCAGAACTTTTTTGAATTTGTGTTGCAGGAAGCAAATTTCTGCTTGAAAAAGCTAGCCTTGGCTGTTCTAACTGCCTGTGTATATTGGTTTCTGGCTTCCCTGAAAAGTTGCATATCACGGGGGCTGTTCGATGCTAATGCAGAACGCCATAGGATGTTTTTCTGTTGGTTAAGGGCAGTCAGGTCAGGAGAGAACCAAGGGCTATATCTGTTCCTGGTTCTAAATTTCTTGAATGGGGCATGCTTATTCAAGATGGTGAGGAAGGCATTTTTAAAAAATGACCAGGCATCCTCTACTGACGGGATGAGATCAATATCCTTCCAGGATACCCCGGCCAGGTCAATTAGGAAGGCCTGCTCGCTGAAGTGTTTCAGGGAGCGTTTGACAGTGATGAGTGGAGGTCGTTTGACCGCTGACCCATTACGGATGCAGGCAATGAGGCAGTGATCGCTGAGATCTTGGTTAAAAACAGCAGAGGTGTATTTGGAGGGCAAGTTTGTTAGGATGATATCTATGAGGGTACCCGTGTTTACGGAATTGGGGTGGTACCTGGTAGGTTCATTAATAATTTGTGTGAGATTGAGGGCATCAAGCTTAGATTGTAGGGTGGCTGGGGTGTTGAGAATGTTCAAATTTAGGTCGCCTAGCAGCACGAGCTCTGAAGATAGATGGGGGGCAATCAGTTCACATATAGTGTCCAGAGCACAGCTGGGGGCAGAGGGTGGTCTATAGCAGGCGGCAACGGTGAGAGACTTGTTTTTAGAGAGGTGGATTTTTAAAAGTAGAAGTTCAAATTGTTTGGGAACAGACCTGGATAGTATAACAGAACTCTGCAGGCAGTCTTTGCAGTAGATTGCAACACCGCGTGT
>NC_074681.1:1339199-1344199 GCF_029448725.1 Salvelinus fontinalis
ACTGGAGATGAAAAGAGGTGGGGTTGGAGGAAGTGAGAGAGTGTTTTCTTCATGGACATTAGTATCCCTGAGGCTGATAAACATGTCGGGGAGATGGGAGATGGGATGAGATATGCTGGGTGACTTTAAACACTATGAACTCTATCATTTATACACAACCACAGAGAGAGAGAGAGAGGGGGCATTAAATATATAACGTGATGGAGGGAGGAAGGACGAGAAGAGGGATGAAGGACGAGAAGAGGGATGAATGGAGAGACAGGAAGTAGTCAGGAAGGGAGGGCTTGAGAGAGAGAGGAGGAAGGAGAGTCCCTTCAGTTCCTCTGATAAGATCAGAGAGGTAGGAAAAGGAGAAACATATTTATCAGTAACTTTATTATGGGAGGTTTGTGAAAGGAGTGGATAAGAGAGAGATGGAGAGGAGAGACTAGAGAGAGGGGGGAGGAGAGACTGAACAGAGAGAGGGGGAGAGACTGAACAGAGAGAGGAGAGACTGAACAGAGAGAAGAGGGGAGGAGAGACTGAACAGAGAGAGGAGAAGAGGAGAGACTGAACAGAGAGAGGAGGAGAGACTGAACAGAGAGAGGAGGAGAGACTGAACAGAGAGAGGAGGAGAGGAGAGACTGAACAGAGAGAGGAGGAGAGGAGAGACTGAACAGAGAGAGGAGGAGAGGAGAGACTGAACAGAGAGAGGAGGGGAGGAGAGACTGAACAGAGAGAGGAGGGGAGGAGAGACTGAACAGAGAGAGGAGGAGAGGAGAGACTGAACAGAGAGAGGACGAGAGACTGAACAGAGAGAGGAGGGGAGGAGAGACTGAACAGAGAGAGGAGAAGAGGAGAGACTGAACAGAGAGAGGACGAGAGACTGAACAGAGAGCGGAGGAGAGACTGAACAGAGAGCGGAGGAGAGACTGAACAGAGAGAGGAGGAGAGACTGAACAGAAAGAGGAGGAGAGGAGAGACTGAACAGAGAGAGGAGGAGAGGAGAGACTGAACAGAGAGAGGAGGAGAGGAGAGACTGAACAGAGAGAGGAGGAGAGGAGAGACTGAACAGAGAGAGAAGGGGAGGAGAGACTGAACAGATAGAGACAGAGAGAGGAGGAGAGACTGAACAGAGAGAGGAGAGGAGGAGAGACTGAACAGAGAGAGGAGGAGAGACTGAACAGAGAGAGGAGGAGAGACTGAACAGAAAGAGGAGGAGAGGAGAGACTGAACAGAGAGAGGAGGAGAGACTGAACAGAGAGAGGAGGGGAGGAGAGACTGAACAGAGAGAGGAGGGGAGGAGAGACTGAACAGAGAGAGGAGGAGAGGAGAGACTGTACAGAGAGAGGAGGCGAGGAGAGACTGAACAGAGAGAGGAGGAGAGATTGAACAGAGAGAGGAGGAGAGACTGAACAGAGAGAGGAGGAGAGGAGAGACTGAACAGAGAGAGGAGGGGAGGAGAGACTGAACAGAGAGAGGAGGAGAGACTGAACAGAGAGAGGAGGAGAGGAGAGACTGAACAGAGAGAGGAGGAGAGACTGAACAGAAAGAGGAGGAGAGGAGAGACTGAACAGAGAGAGGAGGAGAGACTGAACAGAGAGAGGAGGAGAGGAGAGACTGAACAGAGAGAGACAGAGAGAGGAGAGACTGAACAGAGAAAGGAGGAGAGACTGAACAGAGAGAGGAGGAGAGACTGAACAGAGAGAGGAGGGGAGGAGAGACTGAACAGATAGAGACAGAGGAGAGACTGAACAGATAGAGACAGACAGAGGAGAGACTGAACAGATAGAGACAGAGAGAGGAGGAGAGACTGAACAGAGAGAGGAGGAGAGACTGAACAGAGAGAGGAGGAGAGGAGAGACTGAACAGATAGAGACAGAGAGAGGAGAGGAATAGGGGAGATAGACAGTGGTAATGTTGGCCTGAGGCTCCATCTCTGTTCCTCTTTGATACAGATATTAGGAGGAGCACTCAAAGAGAGGGACAGGAATGAGCAAGGAGAGAGAGAGGGAGGAGAGAGAGAGACAGGAGAGAGAGAGGGACAGGAGACAGAGAGACAGGAGAGGAGAGACTGAACAGAGAGAGGAGGAGAGGAGAGACTGAACAGAGAGAGGAGGAGAGGAGAGACTGAACAGAGAGAGGAGGAGAGGAGAGACTGGACAGGGAGAGGAGGAGAGGAGAGACTGGACAGAGAGAAGAGGGGAGGAGAGACTGAACAGATAGAGACAGAGAGAGGAGAGGAGGGGAGACTGAACAGATAGAGACAGAGAGAGGAGAGGAATAGGGGAGATAGACAGTGGTAATGTTGGCCTGAGGCTCCATCTCTGTTCCTCTTTGATACAGATATTAGGAGGAGCACTCAAAGAGAGGGACACAGTGAGAGAGACAGGAGTGAGCAAGGGGAGAGTGAGCAAGGGGAGAGAGAGACAGGAGAGAGAGAGACAGGAGTGAGCAAGGGGAGAGAGAGACAGGAGAGAGAGAGACAGGAGAGAGAGAGACAGGAGTGAGCAAGGGGAGAGAGAGACAGGAGAGAGAGAGACAGGAGAGAGAGAGACAGGAGAGAGAGAGGGACAGGAGAGAGAGAGACAGGAGAGAGAGAGACAGGAGAGAGAGGGGCAGGAGAGAGCAAGGGGAGAGAGAGGGACAGGAGAGAGAGAGACATGAGTGAGCAAGGAGAGAGAGAGGGACAGGAGAGAGCAAGGGGAGAGAGAGGGACAGGAGAGAGAGAGACATGAGTGAGCAAGGAGAGAGAGAGGGACAGGAGAGAGCAAGGGGAGAGAGAGGAACAGGAGAGAGAGAGGCAGGAGAGAGCAAGGGGAGAGAGAGGGACAGGAGAGAGAGAGACAGGAGTGAGCAAGGGGAGAGAGAGGGACAGGAGAGAGAGAGACAGGAGTGAGCAAGGGGAGAGAGAGGGACAGGAGAGAGAGGGGCAGGAGAGAGCAAGGGGAGAGAGAGGGACAGGAGAGAGAGAGACAGGAGAGAGCAAGGGGATAGAGAGGGACAGGAGAGAGAGAGACAGGAGTGAGCAAGGAGAGAGAGAGGGACAGGAGAGAGCTATGGGGGAGAGAGGGACAGGAGAGAGCAATGGGGGAGAGAGGGACAGGAGAGAGAGGGACAGGAGAGAGAGGGACAGGAGAGAGAGAGACAGGAGTGAGCAAGGAGAGAGATAGGGACAGGAGAGAGAGAGACAGGAGAGAGCAAGGGGAGAGAGAGGGACAGGAGAGAGAGGGGCAGAGAGAGAGCAAGGAGAGAGCAATGGGAGGGAGAGGGACAGGAGAGCACAAGGGGAGAGAGAGCAAGGGGAGAGAGAGGGAGGAGAGAGCAAGGGGAGCGAGAGGGAGGAGAGAGAGCAAGGGGAGAGGGAGGAGAGAGAGAGCAAGGGGAGAGAAAGGGACATGAGAAAGAGCGAGAGATAGAGATCGGAGAGAGAGGGACAGAAGTAGCAAGGGGAGAGAGAGGGAGGAGAGAGAGGAAGACAACGAGAGGAGAGCAGAGAGAGAGGAGAACTAGAGAAAAGGCATAGAGGACAGCAGGGTGTAACCAGTCCTGAGGAGACACCACACCAGCAGGGAACAGTAACTGGAGCCATGATGTGTGTTAACATGCTGCTTTGTTTGTCTGGCACAAAACCCCTCAGGGTTATTTAACAAGGAGCAGGAGAGGTGAAACAAAATGTCAAGCAGCGGCCTAGCATGTTACGGTTCAGTTAGACACTAGCAATGTGTTAGGGCACCCTATTCCCTATGGGCCCTGGTTAAAAGTAGTGCCCTATATAGGGGATAGTGTGTATTTTGGGTTTGAACCCTCTGACTACAATAACACTCAGTAGAGCTGTTGCATTACTGCACCCTCTCTCTGGCTCTCCTCTCATTTCCTCTCCTCTCATTTCCTCTTCTCCTTTCCTCTCCTCTCCTCTCATTTCCTCTCCTCTCATTTCCTCTCATTTCCTCTCCTCTCCTCTCATTTCCTTTCCGCTCCTCCTTTCCTCTCATTTCCTCTCCTCTCATTTCCTCTACTCTCCTCCTTCTTTTCTTCTCCTTTCCTTCCCTCTTCTCTTATTCCCTATCCTTTCCTCTCATTTAATTTCCTCTCCTCTCCTCCTTTCCTCTCCTTTCCTCTCATTTCCTCTCCTCCTTTCCTTTCCTCTAATCTCCTCTCCTCTCCTCCTTTCCTCTCATTTCATTTACTCTCCTCTCCTCCGTTCCTCTCCTCTCATTTCCTCTCCTCCTCTCCTCTCCTTTCCTTCCCTCTTCTCTTATTCCCTTTCCTCTCCTCTCATTTCTTCTCCTTTCCTCTCCTCTCCATTCTTCTCTCCTGTCCTTTTTGTGTGTGTGTGTGTGTGTGTGTGTGTGTGTGTGTGTGTGTGTGTGTGTGTGTGTGTGTGTGTGTGTGTGTGTGTGTGTGTGTGTGTGTGTGTGTGTGTGTGTGTGTGTGTGTGTGTGTGTGTGTGTGTGTGTGTGTTTAAGAGTAGAGTGCTGTGATAACTAATGATCCAGATTACTTTACCTCTCATTTCCTACTCTCCTCTCCTCTCATTTCCTCTCCTCTCCTCTCATTTTCTCCCACACACACTCAACTTAGTTTTCACTCTCTTTCTCTTCATCTTTCTCATTCTGTCTTTTTCTCTCTCTGTCTCTTTTCATCTCTGTCTTTCTCGTCATATAACTCATTCTCTTTCTCTGCATCTTTTCATTCGTCAGATAGCCTAGGTTGCTGGTTCGAATCCCCGGGCCGACTAGCAAGGCACTTAACCCTAATTGCTCCTGTAAGTCACTCTGGATGAGAGCGTCTGCTAAATGACTACAACAAAAATCTGAAAACGTCATACTTGTGAAACAGAGACACTTTCAGACAGGAAGGAGAGGAACTCTTAGGACAGGAAGTCAGCCTGGTGTGTTGTGGTGCTGCTTCGGACACTGGAGTGAATTCACACACAATTTGTAATTTAAAAAAATAATAATTTTAACGTAACCTTTATTTAATTAGGCAGGTCAGTTAAGAACAAATTCTGATTCGAA